>NC_046156.1:86940579-87168079 GCF_011064425.1 Rattus rattus
GGATCTGGGTTCCAGATGGCCTCCGGTGTTTTCCTCTGGAATCAGTAATGTGTGCAGAGAGCAGTCTCTTCAAGGCGTGTCTGCCTCTCTGAAGGTTTAGCTCTCCCTCCCACGGGATTTGGGTGCAGAGAACTGTTTATCCGGGTCTGTTTCCTTCCAGGGGTGTCTCAGGCAGGGCTCCTGCCCACCTGGGCCCTTCCGGGAGCCCAGAGGCCTTGTACAGTTTCCTCTTGGGTCAGGGATGTGGGCAGGGGGTGGGCAGTGTTGGTGGTCTCTTCCGCTCTGCAGCCTCAGGAGTGCCCACCTGACCAGAGAGTATCTCTCCCACGGGTTCTGGGAGCAGAGAGCTGCTGCGGGCCGGGATCCATGGGGTGGGACTTCCGGTAAACACAGGACGGCCTGGTCCTAGAGGGATTCTGCCTCTGTTGTCCTCCCACCAGGCAAGTCACTTGCAGCAGATAAGTTAGTCTTACCTGTGGTCCCAAGGCTCAAGAACGGGGTTCTGCCCGGGTTTATGCAGCGACCAGGAAGATCTGCCTCTTCCGGGGGCCTTGCACCAGGGTTCCAGATGGCCTCCGGTGTTTTCCTCTGGAATCAGCGATGTGTGCAGAGAGCAGTCTCTTCTGGTTTCGCAGGCGTGTCTGTCTCTCTGAAGGTTTAGCTCTCCCTCCCACGGGATTTGGGTGCAGAGAACTGTTTATCCGGTCTGTTTCCTTCAGGTTCCGGCGGTGTCTCAGGCAGGGCTCCTGCTGCTCCCAGTTTTAGTTTTTACATGTGTGTACAAAATGTCTGTGTGTAGCAGAGGCTGCGTGAGTCATGAAACTAGAAAGAGGATGATGAGCAGCTGGAAAGAGGTCTTGGTGGGGAAGAGGGCAGTGGAATGCACATGGCATGCAGGTAGAATGTGTACAGGTAAGTTTTAGTCACAGATGTAATGGTCCTCTAGGAGGCTTACAGCTGAATAAGCTCACCCTTTCTAGTTCTCTCTGAACTCTGGCTGGCTGATTCAACTCAGCTGCTCCAGCTCAAACTCCTCTCTAAGCTGACTGATTCAATTTGGCTTCTCCCAGCTTGTCACTCACTGAGTTGCTCAAATTGACTGGTAATTTGTTCTAATCTTCTGGCTTCTCATTTCTGGCTTCAATGGCCTCTGCTCATCTGCACTTGCTGTGTGAACTCATGAACACCTCAGTTCCCCTGTACTGCACTCACTGCACTGATTCCCAACTAACTGAATCTCTCTTTGCATGGTGCTTAGATAACTTCTCTTTCCTGTGCGGTTGGGTGCATCCTACCTCTGACTCATTCCGTCAAATCTTTCTTGGATTCATCGACACATTGTCAGCCCCTCAATTAGACATCACTTTCAATCATGGCTGCTTCCTTCTACAAACTTTACCCTCATTGTTTGGGATTAAAGGTGAGTACTAAGGGTGTGTCTGTACTTCAGTCAGAGGGCTTGTTGAGTCATTGTAGCCGGTTCACACAGACCTAGGTCTTCGAATGTGATCCCTTGCCAAAGTCGTCATATGCTGGATTAGAGTTCTTCTCCTGAGTGAGAGCAATTGGAGGAGGAAGGGAATGTGTAGGAAGGAGCAGGGCTGGGGGTGGGGGGGTGTGAAGAATCAACAAAAGGAATGTAAGGATGAAAATGCCACAACGAAACCTATTATTTGTATGTGGATTAAAAATATACTTATGAAAATGTAAAATAATCTTCAAAAAGGTGCATTGCAGTTTTAAGTGCATTATTTCTTATACTTAAAGCTTATTCAATTGAAAGAGTCAGTTATGGCTCAATATTTTTCTAACAGCAAATATTTAGGCCATTGACAATTGTTAGGTAAGACTATAATGAACATCTTTCAATGCGTGTGTATGTACTAGTAACATATTACATGTATGTACACACTTTGCACATATATTTCCATCATGTGAATTCATTCCTGGCAAAATACATTTTATATTAGAATTATTGATGGGAAGATGGAAACACTTATATATAAGCCAATATTTTTTGAAGCTTCAATTGTGAAAATTCCTGCGATTGTAACAGTCTTTCAGATTTAGGGGGAAAGAGAACTTTGTACTGTAAGCCTGACGTCTTACTTCGTGAGATAGAACTAAGTTTAGCTTCTGCAAACCACCTTGGAAGACCCAACAGTTCTCTCAGACTGCGAGTCTCTCCAATGCATAGAAACAGGGTTTGTTTATATAGCTGTGCTAGACTAAAACTGGCAGAGCCCTCTAACCCGAGTGGGAATGTCCTGGAGTGGCCAATGTTTCAACTTCGCTGTCTTTGACTTGTAGCTCACGTGGTTGCTTAGTTTCTGGCGAGCTCTGAACCTGCCCGTGTGCTTTGGTTGGCTCCCTGCCTGACTGGGAGGCACACTTGGCTTGGTTGGCCTGAGCTGGATCTGGGACAGCTGACCAGAAACAGCTTCTTAAGGGTCACCTTTGGAATCCCTGACACTGTTCTTCACTTCTGTGACAAAATAGGATGTTGAGGTGATGAAGGAAGAGGTCCAAGGCTATGTGGAGGCCCTTGTGTCTGGGAGACAGCTGTTCTTATTCATCCTCTCCCCCAACATGAACAGGGACACACATGCACACTTCTAAACTTCCATGATGGTTTTTTCTTTTATTGGGTCTGTTTTTTATTTACATTTCAAATGTTATCCCCTTTCTTGATTTCCCCTCTGGAACCCCCATCCCACCCTCTCCCCCTGCTTCTATAAAGGTGCTCCTCCGGCACCCACCCACTCACTCACTCCTACCTCCCCCCTCCAGCATTCCCTTACACTGGGCATCGAGCCTTCACAGGACCAAGGGCTTCTCTTCCCATTGATGCCGGACAAAGTCATCCTCTGCTACATACCCTGCTGGAGCCATGATTCCCTGCATGTGTAGGCTCATA
Organism: Rattus rattus; assembly: GCF_011064425.1. Classification (NCBI taxonomy): domain Eukaryota; kingdom Metazoa; phylum Chordata; class Mammalia; order Rodentia; family Muridae; genus Rattus; species Rattus rattus. Next base: position 86,943,497 of record NC_046156.1, read on the forward strand.
TAGCACATTTCTGTGGCATACTCAGCCTTTTAGAAAAGAAGAAAATGCCCATTGCCTTACTGGAAATTGATTAGCATGCTCCTTGGGGGGGGCAGGCACATTGCTTCCACCAAGCTGGCTTTACTCTAAGGACTAGAGGTATCAATGAATAGCATGAAAAGCTGGCAATACATTTGAGTTTTATTGAAACGTGGCCTCATAATGCACAAGGATTAAAAGAGCTCAGTACCTGTGAATAACAAACATTGCCCCTTAGAAACCTGACTGCCAAGAGGGAGCAGTCTTGAGACTGTCATGTTCACGCCCCTTACTGAATTCACAGTGCATTTTGGTAGAAAGGTGGTATATCTGGGGAACATGTATAATTAACCCTTTTTCTCTCTTGTCACCATGTTCTCAATCCTCCCAACTTTCTCTATTCAATGATGCTGCAGGGTTTTAGGTGACAACCTGGACACACCTGTGTGTGGAAAAATGACACCACATCTCCTAGTGCTTCTCATCACGTGGCTTACCTGTGGTTTTTATTTTTTTCCCACAAAGGTAACTGAGATGACTCAGATGCCAGAAAGCTGTCAAACATTTGCTTACTTATCAAAGCACAGTACAATGGGATAGGTTTTACATGGCCAAGATTCTGTGTAAATTGCAGAAAAATAGAAGTTTTTCAGGTGGGATCTGATTGCCAGAGCCATTTTGCAATAGTCAGGTTAAGGAGTTCCAGGGTAAGAATGTTTTTGTTTTAATTTAAAATAGAATCTTTAGATCAAATAGAAAAAGGCGCTCCCATTCTGTTTCCTGGTCCTGTCGCTTTCCTGACACAGACTGTCAATCTTGGCACTCTGTAAGCTGCACACAGCCATCACAGAGCAATGGCAGCACAGAAAGCTCCTAGCACTACACTGGTCATGAGGGACGTAGTTACCATTGTCGACCCGCTTCCATTGGTTTGTCTGCAAAAATGTCCTGCCAACTGGGTTATTTCTCAGGAATTATGGGGCCAACTTCTTTGGTGAGCAGAGGCAACGAAGGGAGTATTATACACAGTATCTTTTCTTTGCATCTTTCTCGATACCCCGATCTCTAATGGTTTCGGTTGCCTGATATCCTTCCCTGTTGACACTGGGTACACCTGGGCCATTGTTACAGATGAGTTAAATCTTCAAAGGTTGTCCTACGCTAAGAAGCAGTTCCGGACCACCACTGTAGTTCTAAAATGCTATTTATTTTCTTTTCCGTTGCCCACTCCTCCTATGATGCACTCAACCAGCAATGTGGAACAGGCAATGGCGTCCAGGAGAAATTTTAATAGTTGTAAAATTGACAAGGCATTGTCACACGTTTTATCGTTACTTTCATGTAAAGTATTAGGCTACAAAAGTAAATGAAAGAGGTTGAAGGGGCTTGAGACCCCATATGAACAACAATGCCAACCAACCAGAGCTTCCAGGGACTAAGCCACTACCCATGGACTGACCCTGGCCTCCAACTGCATAGGTAGCAATGAATATCCTAGTAAGAGCACCAGTGGAAGGGGAAGCCCTTGGTCCTGCCAAGGCTGGACCCCCAGTGAACGGGATTGTTGGGGGGAGAGCGGTAATGGGAGGAGGATGGGGAGGGGAACACCTATATAGAAGGGGAGGGGGAGGGATTAGGGGGATGTTTGCCTGGAAACTGGAAAAGGTAATAACAATTGAAATGTAAATAAGAAATACCCAATTTAATAAAGATGGAGAAAAGAAAAGTAAATGAATCCCTCCCACTCTGTAGGCAGGGAGCAGGCTCGGAGAGTAAAGGACTCTGCCGCTGCTGTGACACGGTCACTGGCTCACCTGCTTCTTGCTGATGTGTGATTGCTCACTGTACGATCTCAGAACGGGATGGGCTCTGACCTGTGTCAGTACAGCCATCCATAAGACGGGACAAACACATCTTCCATTTACCCAGACCCAGTGTGGCTGTGAAGATAAATTTGCCCTTGTTAATGTTTTTACTACCTGACAGAGAACAGCTGTGTACATCACTGGTTTCATGCTCTAGCTCGCCTCCTTCTTAGGATTTCATTTTGACGATGATGAAGCAAACAGTGTAGGCTAGGAACCTTGACTGTGTAATGTTACACAAAGCACTGCCATTTGTTTGCTTTCTGCAGGCCAAATAAAGCTAGAAGGCAGAGGCCAGCGGTTCACTCATGCTGCAAACTTCTGGACGGCTGCCTAGATTAAAAACAACGGTAACAACAAACAGAAAGGGCATGGTTTCCCCAGCTATAGAAATTTGTTTTATGGGCTCCAATAAATTCTTGGCAAATAAAAAGGGCAAAGCAAGCTGCAGCCTTGGTTTGGCTGCAGTCGAAGGCTCTCCATGTTTCCCTTGAAGAGAGACAGTTTCCCTCGAAAGAGGAGTGCCAAGGGGAACAGGGGACGGGGAACTGGGACACAGTGGGGACAGAGCTTAGGAGCCACTGATATTGGCAGCTCTGTAGGGCTTCTGTCTCAGGCTCTGTTGATCCCCCTCTTTTTAGAGCAGAGGGAGAAACCAAGGGCAAAGCTTCAAATTGCCCCAGACGTGAAAGTTGTCAGGCGTGCAAGTTAGCAGCCCAGAATGCAGGGTTATAGTGAGGCAAGGGCTGGCCTCACTGAGGATGTCTCTTTCCTTCCAGACATTTTGAGAGACATTTATAAATCAGGCTATGTGAGCACTGCAGCCAGGCACTCTTCTTGCCCCTTATTTTCTATGGAAAAAGAAGACAGGTGTTCCCATGTTTTTAATCAAGAGATAAATGCTGACGAGAACTCTGACTTCTGTAGTTTCCTTTTTAATTGAAGCGACTTCCACGGTTGACCCAATGTAAGTTTATGGCCAGCCTACCACCCCTAAGTAGATTCAGATTTTACTGAAAGGCACCTTGAAAGTTGCTGAGAGAGCGCTTAGTTTGCTAAGGAATACTGAGAAAGGAAAGACAAGGAAGGGAATGGAGAAGAGATGCTGTGATTTATACGACCAATCATAGGGTGGACAGCTTTACCATGCGGCTTCTGGGAAGTGTCAATAGGCCTCTCACAGCAGTCCCAGAACCTAATCCCAGTGGGACTCATGAGACAAGTGCCTTGCTTATCGCTCCCTACCTCATTCCCCTGAGGCAGCATCTGTCACTCAATCTTGAATGAAGCTGCCAACCAGAAATCCTGAGTGTTCCTCACGTCTCAGCACCGCTGCATGGTGCTGCGTTACTGGCTTATGAGGCCACACCTAGCTTTTATGTGGTTGCTGAGGATTGGAACATGCACAGTGCTCTTACTCCGTGAGCCATCTCCTTGACCCTATAGTTGTTATTTCTAAGAAGTTAATTCTGAACTTACAACTTATTCAGGATATGCTGAAGCAAAATGCTGAATTGTCTTTTCAAAAAGAAATCATATCCCTTCAATACCTCTTTCAAATTTGCATAATAATACCCAGGATCTCCCTCCCACCTTTATGTAGGCGGTGTAACAGGTCTTCAGACCTTAGCACAACAGTCACCATGATAAAAGTACCTTTCAGGCCTTGGAACCCAGCGTGTAGATAGCACCAGCTGTCAAAACTAGAACGAAGACCTAATTCACCAAAGACCAGAGTTTGGGAAAGTTCCTAAATGCATTAATTTTGTTTTTTGGCTTTTGTAGTTCTGATTTTGCCTAACTGTCTTTCCAAACTGAGATATGTCAGGATGTGGTTTTTGTTCTTAAAAGCCCAGGTTGAGAAAGGCCTTGGATTGTACTGGGCTCTGAACACTCCGTGTAGTCACCAGCCGCTAATAAAGACTTTCTATTGACTTGAACCTATGCCTGAGTGGTCCTCTCTGGTGAATACCTCATAATCTTCTTCCCCTCTCCCACTTATTATTTATCCCTCCCTACCTCCCTCCCTCCCTCTCTCCCTCCATCCATCCATTCATTCATTTTACAGTCTTCTTCTCCAAGTCCCTCCTTCCCACAGCTCCTCCTCAGTTCTTCTCTTTGTGTCTGGGATGGCAGAGGCCCCTGAGTATCGCCTAACCCTGCAGACTCATCAAGTCTCTGCAGATCTAGGTCCATCATCTCCCATTGAAGCCAGACAACACAGTCCAGTTATGGGAATGGGATCCACAGCAGCTTTAGGGACAGTCCCCACTCCAGTTGTTAGAGAACCCTCATGAAGACCAAGCTGTACTTCTGCTACATATATATGGGGGCATCTAGATTCAGCCCATGCTTTCTCTTTGGTTGGTGTTCAATGTTGGCTTCTTTATGTGTTTGAGTCCAGGAGTCCCAGCCATCACTCCAGAGACACGCAGCATGAAGGAAAAATAGACCATGTTCTACTAGGCCTCTGAGGTTCATGTTCTTATCATGGTATAGCCCATCCTAACTGCTATGTCATCTGCAGGAAGGTATTGCTGTTTTCACCACTGTCTTCAAAAACTAACAACTAATGCTTTCCAAGCCAATTAGCTTTCCATGCTGCACCAAGTCTAGTCCCAGAGTTCCTTAAAGCAAGCATCCCCCATCGACCCTCACACAGCTGATGGGCTCTTCTCTCCCGATAGCATTCCTGCTTTTCCAGAAAAACAACTGGATTCTACTGATCAGGTAGAAGAGAAGGTTCTGGAATTCTACATGTTCTAGGAGTTTAGAGCCTCAGTCCTGGCTTGAAGTATTCTAGGTCAGCTCTGGGCAAAGCGGCACTGTAATCGGCCTAGAGGGCTTATCCTCTGTACCTCTTTATTCCCAACACTGAGTCTGGGAGCAGAGGAGCAGATTGATGGTGGTATAATGGGACTCAGGCCCCCGACAGAGGCCTGAACTATGGAGCAGCTATGTACAGTACAGAGGGGAGTTTTAGTGTAGTCGTGGTGCTGTGTACCAGTCATCAGGAGGCCTCTCTGTGGAGACAGCTGTGCTTTGGTTCTCTGGCATGTGTTCATAAGGATTCCTTTTGGTATGATTCTGTGTTTTCTTTTCAAATCTATTTTTATCACATGTTCTTCTTGGGAAATCGCAGACTGACCCTGAGAAAAATCTGGGAGTCTTCTTCAGCTTAACTTCGCATTGCTTACATTCCGTCCATGTCTGCCACACCCATCCTTCCTCTTCACCTGGGCATCATCTAGGTACACGCTGTATACGCTGTACACGCTGTATACGCGCTGTACACGCTGTACATGCTGTACACGCTGGGCGGTTTTTGCACAAATTGCTGAGAATAATGAGGCTCACCTGATTCAAGTTAATGGGGTTCACAACCCAGAGGGTCTATGCTTTTCTATGTCCTATAAAGATGTCAGAGAGGCCAGCTCCCTCAATTTACTTTGCCTGCTCAAATGTAACAGCTCCTGCTCTTAGCCTCCCATTCTTCCTGACCAACCTTTGGCCACAGTGAGTATCTGCCAGTGCAAATCTAACATGGATACTCTCTCAGTTACATCCCTAAATAGGTTTCCCCTTTCCTCCTTAATCATACTACATCTATCTTTATCAGACAGTTCTTTCATTGAACCCTGAGTTCATTGATCCCCGGAGCAAAGGAGCTTAAGAACACCTTCATCTCCTCTCTCTGCCCTACGAGGGCCCAGGTTACAAGTGAGCTCCACCATGCCTGGTTTTTACGTGGGTACTGGGGGTCTAGACTCAGACCCTCAAGTTGGGGTCTTAGTTTCCATTTTAAGTTGTGATAAAATACTCTGACAGTCATCAGCCCAAGGAGAAAGAGGTTTTTTTTTAGCTCATAGCTTTAGGTTATGGTTCATCATGGTGGGGAAGTTAAGGCATCAGCAGCTTGAAGAAGCTGGTCATGAAAAAGCTGGTCATATTGCATCAGCCAGTGTAGAAAAACAGGGTCAGTGCATGCATACCAGTGCTGACTTCATGTTCTTAGTCTCTAAGGATGCCCCCCTGTTACCCTCTCCACTTGGCCTGTCCAGTCAGCAAATGGTTCTACCCACATTACACAGGTCTTCCCATCACAATTAGCAAATAACCCAAACACACACACACACACACACACACAAATAAACACACACACACACACACACACACACACACCAGATAATCCAACACCCACATGACTCTAGACTGTGCCAAGCTAACAGCTGACACTAACCATCACACGGGGCAAGCACTTTCCCTGCTGAGACCTCTCCTGAATTCCCAGACTCTGTGGTTTAAGTCTAAAATCTTAAAGTCTAAAGATCATTGGCCTACCTAGAACATCTTCTTTTCCTTGGGCTGCCCTAGAACCTTTTTCTTTGAGGCTCAGTCAGAGAGTTACCTCTGATGAAACTTTTCTAAGTGCTTGTGAGGGGGATTGATGCCTGTGTCTGTAGGCCCTCAGTGCACCCATCATTACAGCACTGGTCACGTCAGTTCTCACACCAGTCTTCTTGTTTGTGTCTCTTGACTGTTCCATGAGTTCCTGGAGGGTAGCATCTGATATTTCTTATTTTACTGTGTCCCCTGGAGCTAGCACAAGGCCCAAGGTAGCAGCAGCCTTCTATTAAACTCCTGTGAGATGAATCCAACTTGATCTCAGGTTTAAATTAACAGCTATCCAGTGAAACTCATCGGAAATGAAAGCCACTTAGTTTTTAAGCTTCTTCTCCACCTTCACTGAAACCTAATAGTTTAAATTACACAATAGCCTTTGTGAACTTGTTCTTGTCAAAGTCTTGTCAGAATTGTGAAGGGCCGGACTGGGAGGGGCTGAGGTGAAGGAAATACAACGAAATGTGCTGGCATTTTTATATTGATTCCCTTACACCTGATCTTCCCAAAATGCAAGTGGGAAACAGCAGCATCGTAATTAGGTTTAAAGAGATAAAGCAGCCCCAAAACAAAATGAGAACGCCCAGATAAGGATATTCTCTCAGAATTCTTAAGGGGCACCCAACTCTGAACAACAATTTAACTGAGCTTGGTTATGAGAAGAAAAGTTACATAAGAGAAAGGGAAATCCCTCGTTGGAAAGGACCGCTGTAATCTGGTCAAAGAACTCAGGCATTAGAGTTGCAGTTGGAGTGCCTTCCATATCAGATAGAAGGCTCATGCCTTAGATTCTCAATCAGTTATTGTGCAAAGGGAATTTAAGTTTTTGCATGTAATCCTCTTTCTCTAAAGATGCATGAGAATCCAAGAATGCTGAACTTCACAGACTGACTCCTCACTGCCTTTACTGAAACTTCAGGTCTAACATCCCATACTTAGGTAAATTTGGGTAAGTTATATGATCTCTCTGAGGGTATGACTCCTCACCTGTGAAATGGAGATAATAATGGTATCTTTCCCACAGGGACTTAGAAAAGATTTAGTATGAATACATTTAAAATGGTGAGCAGCTCAGAGTTAGAAGGCATTATTACCATCTCTAACATTGTCTTTGTACCACCACCACCACCACCACCACCACCCCCCACCACCACCACCACCACCACCACCACCACCACCACCACCATCACCACCAGCACCACCACCACCATCAGCACCATTTTCTAAAGACCACAGTAATTACAATCTTCAGAGGCCTCTGAGCTGTCGTTCTTTCATAATGTATGAAATCCAATGATTTTTGTTCAATGCTTTACATGACATTACAGTTTGAAAATATAAGCACAATAACTCTATCAAGCACAACATTAATTCACTAATCTATTGATTGTTTAGTTACCCAGTTTTCCTGATCATCTGATTAATAACTGTTTTCAATGTGCCTTCATGTCTTTTGTGTTTTGTGATTGTTCTGAATGAATGGTGCAGTTCAACATGAAGTAGGACTTAAAGGTTTTCTCAGGCTAGTAGCATAAAGTACAGAAAAAATCAAAATACATAAATATAACGTCCAAGTTTGAGGACTTTACTGTATGTTCTCTTTTTGAGATAGGTTCTTCTAAAATATCTTCCATTTTGTCTTAGAGAATCTCAGAAATGAAACATGGAGGTGTTGGTCTCAATTTATAAAGCAAATTCATAGCTCTGTTATTTATCACAGTGACGAAGTGTTTTCATAGCTCTTGCAATGTCATTTATGTGACTCATTATCCTTGTCTTCATCTTTGGCCAGAAGAGAGTTTGGTTTCTGGTCTCTTTAAATTTATACTGACTTGAAATTTGTCTTTTCAAAGGATAGAAAATTCAATAGTCATCTTGTTTAATCAAATAGTTAAACAAACATGGGGAAAAACAACCATGGTTTTGAATGAGATGCATCTGAATGAGATAAAAACTTAAGTCCAGGGAAAACACTTGCCCAGCTGAGAAAACCATTCATACGTATTTGATATTTAAAAGCCCTGGGGAAGACTTTTTAATATTTACTGCTTTGACCTCAATATTCTAACTCTGAGGACATTTTTAGTATAATCATTGCAGCTAGGATCACACCAACATGAAGTAATTTGGTTCATGAAAGCACTTTCTGGATTAAGACCTTTAGGCCAACTCAACTTCCTGATTAATTTTCAATAGAGTGTGTTTAATGATTTGTAATTTCTTTCCATTTTCTTTTTTATTTTACTCAAATTATTTTCACCAAGACCAATACTTTTCACTTAAATCTTATGTCAGTATTCATTTTTTGCCACTGATAAGTTATTTTAAAAATTATTATAGCTTTGGACACAGTTTTTCTCTTACAGTCATTATTTATACAAAGTGAAGTTTCCTTAGACCAGGTTTTTCTTAATGAAATAACTCAAGAATAGTATATATTTTCACTAATTTTTAGACAGTAAATTTTAGCAGTATATTTTTAATACTTATAGAGTTTTCAGTCTGATAGTAACGCTAGTCAATTCTATCAAGAATATTCATAAGAAATTTTAAAAGAATTACAAGTGGGTAGTCAATAATTGTATTTATTTTTATGTACACAGTACAATGTTCAAATCAGAGTCTTTCTATCTGTTCTTCCAAACATCACTTACAAATGAGAGAGAAACTTAAGATTCTTCTCAGGAATATCATCAACCTCACTCCAGGGCAAGCCTAGTGCACAGGAGTAGTTGGCCAATGCAAAACGGACTTCATGGGGTTTATGAGATTTTTGTTTTGTTATTTTGACTTATTACTTATTTGTTTTGATATTCATTTTTTTGAGGAGGGAATGAAGTTGAATAGGCAGTAAGGTGGGGAAGGTCTGAGAGGAGTTGGAGGATGGGATATAAAAAAAATAAAACAAAGAAAATTGTATGCAACTTAAAAATATTAAGCACACAAAAAAGATCTTTTCTTCTAGCTTTTCAAGATATACACAAGACATCATTATTATTCCCCTAGTCATCCTATTGTACAACATAGTACAAATTGTATCATTTACCACATAACTTAGTATCCACTGACTAACTTTTATTCAATCCATAATGAATTTTTTGCCCGATTTATACTTTAGTAATTAATCATTACAATTTTGTAAGTAACAAATGTTTACTTCTTAGCTAATTTCATGAGAGAAATTGTATGAAGTTCCTGTTTTTTGAGGGAGGGGAAGATAAGGAGGAGGAAAGTGGGACAGAGGAGGGACGGGAGAAAAGGGAAGGTGTATTTGGGAGAAAAGGGAAGGTGTAGGAGTTCATGGAGTCACAGATGAATGGAGAGACCCAGGGATACAGTGCAGCAGGAGCAGAGGCCCTGCTGTTATATTGACGGACATCTTAGGTGCACTGCTAGAGTCAAGTATGTGTATGGGAACAATTTAGAGTGTGTTAGTCTCTGGCTGAACACTGTAGTGTCACAGTTTTCATCCAGGTTCGGGAAATGATAGGCTAAGAGGCTGGCATTTGACTTCTGAATTTCACTTCTGCTCTGACTCTATTGGCCCATGGCCCATGGCTCAAGTTTCTTCCTTATAAACCAAGAGGAGACGTTCTAGATTAGGAAATAGTTGACCACCTTTTTTTTTTTAATTATGTGAGCAGTGTTTTTCATTTTCATGTGTCTTGTTAAATCATAGGTGTTTTTATTTCTTTAGAAATGATGGCCTCATTTATTTGTAAAATGACGTGAGGTGCTTGGAAGAGAAAAAAATGTACAAAGACAGAAACAAACATGAACAGGAGATATTGTCTTTTGTTATTTTCCTACTTCATTGTGCATTTATGCTAGTTGTTAAGGAGGGAAAGTTCACATTGAAGAGTTTTAAGACTCACACCCCAAGCTTGGCCTAACTGAATATGCCTCTTCCTCTGTAACTGGGGCTAGTTCTTACCTTGCTTACTTCTTACATTTTTTTAAGAGGGAAAAACACCACAATAAACATGGGAACAAGTCTGTAAAATACTGGAAATGAGTAATATCATTAAATATGGAGGTTGCTTTAGATTTTGGGTAACTCACAAAATACATGGCACTACCCATGTAAGGAAGGGGTTAATATTTTACATTTCTGATCATAGTCTTTGACTCCCTTAATTCTAAAGCCAGATGAGGCAGAATATCATGGTGGTGGGAGCCTATGGCAGAAGGTACTTTCCTCATAGTGCAGAGGAAGCAGTGAGGGAGAGAGCAGGGGAACCTTCACCAAAGGACAGCAGGACGCATGCCCAGTGAACTGCTTTCACTGCGTTGCTCTGACCCTATAGTTTCTAGGACCTCTGGAACAGCACCACTCCTGGAGGACTGACTGCTCCATTAGGAGGTTTTTGCGGACTATTCCTATTCAAGCCATAATGGTGGATTTTCAAAACACAAGCACACCTGCCATGGTGGGCAAGGTTGATTTCTGGGCTCTCCCTCTGATTGCTTTTTATGATCTTTGCTAAACAATACCAAGAATTTCAAAGCTCCATATTGCAACACTATTTAGAATGCGAATTTCAGTTAATCCATCCTCCGTGTAAGCAAAGAGCATAATAGCTTTTTCAATGCTTTCCCGTACTAGAGCATGGGTCCAGGCACAAGATGAAACATCACACTAATGACAGCTGCGGGAGAGATAAACAGACTTCCAGCTTCAGAAATTGTCTGCCAATAGATTTGGTTTCAAGCTTCACATGATAAGTGTTTGATGTGGAAAGAAAACAGGGCACCCTAGCGGAGACAGAAGAAAGGGGAAGGCCACAGGGGACTCTCTCTGCAAGCGACTTGGAACTATGTTTGGTATTTCAAGTGTGAAAACAAACTGGGTAGATGCCGTAAGAAGAAGGTAAAATAATACCGAATCCAACTCAGAAAAAACAAAAACAAGAGCAGGTCAGTTGCGGCCCATCGCCCTCCACAAGAGCTTGGATTCCTGCCCAGTTGATGAACAGGCAAGAAGGCTTTCTTCCTGAGGCTCTCTGTTGTTATTGTCCTCTCAATGTGTCCTCCATAATGCATTTGATATCATCTGCTGCAGTTGGCCACAGTATTGCCACCTCAGGATGAACCCCTACACTCCACTACTTGTTTCTCTTACTAAGGAGAAGGCTGCTCCTGAGGGGTAGATACTAGGTGTGTGGTGATATAAGCCTAGACTGAATTTTAGCTTTGCCATGTGCCAGCTGTGAGATCCCGAGCATGCCAAACCATTTAAGACTGAGACTTCTCATATGTTAGATGAAAATAATATCACTAAGAGCTACAGTGGGGATTGAATACATGAAGTGCCTTTTGGGATTGCCCAGTGTACAGCTGGTGAAGACAGACCTCTTATGCTCTAGACCAGTGGTCCTCACCTGGGTCATGAATCTTTTGGGGGTTGAAGAACTTTTTCATGGGGGGTTACTTAAGACCATCAGAAAACACAGATATTCACACTTTGATTTATAAGAGTAGCAAAGTTATAGTTATGAAGTAGCAATGAAAATAATTTTATGGTTGGGGTCACCACAACATGAAGAGGTATATTAAAGGGTTGTAGCATTAGGAAGACGGAGAATCACTGGTTTAGGCCTCCCCATTCCTATTTTTCTACTCCGATTTTTCCACTTCATGACTCAAGTCTGAATAGGTTATTCCTTTATGTTCCTGATATGTGGTTTCCATTATAATTGAATAAATGCTAACTCTTTAATTTTATTAGTTATCGATGCTGTTAAAAGAATGTATTTCAAGAGGATAGATGTTTACTGTTTGAGTTATGTTCAGAGGTGAGTGGTCCAGGGCTGGCCAGACAACTCTATCATCGCTCGGCTTTGTGCGTCTCCTTTTCTTTCTATCTTTTGGCCAGTAGGATGAGTAGTGCCAGAGCAACACACACCACCAGCACTTCCAGGAATAGGTTTTCAAAACAGCACTGATCCCTTCTGACCTTCGTCAAAGGCCACATCAGACTTTCAGCAACAGAGAACAAGGTCTTCAGTTGAAAACACGAGAGTTTTTTAGTAAAGAGTTAACGATAGTATAGACAATAAACAGCCTCTGCCAATGGCATAAGAGCATCCTTCTCCTTGCTACTGTGATCACATTTCCTTCCTTTCTTGGCACTCTGTGCCCTATCGATGCCGGAGTACTCACTGTTTTCAGATCTAAAACCGGCTTGCTTACTGGACAACCTGTGTAAGTCTGCATTCCCTCTGCCACTGGACACCTTCTGGACTCCTCCTCCTCACTGTGGGAGCATCAACAAGAGCTCTTTCTCTCTGGAACCTTCTCTGATACCTTCAGTCCACTGGAAAATTTACAACTGCCACAGTTCTCTTGGGCATTTATATTACTTGATTATAGATTTTTAGTTGAGGGAATATATCTTCTCAGTAAGATGAAAGTTTTATAAGAGTAGAGATTTGACTTTTATTTTGAATCCCTAGAATGTACTGTTTTCCTGGTTTATATTTGACCTAGATATGGTAAATGACTATGGCTTAAGGAAAGGTAGGATAGCTAAACCAGTTGATCCTACGTTAAGGCCAACAAAAGGTAAACTGGCTGAGTGTTGGGCTTGCCCATCGTTATGGGTAAATTACTATAGTAACAAAATGGAAAAAGTAGAAAGGAAAGAAATTGGGGGGGGGTCGTGGTCTTATTTAGAATACAAGCAATCTTCTCTTTACCAGGCAGTTAAAGAATTTAAGCTTCACCCTATTTTAGGGTGAAGATGTGGAGGCACAGAATGGCAAGGACTTTATTCATGGAAATCTATTCATTAATGCTAGGGACAGACTCTTGCTAAAGTCTCTTCTACACAACTATTTCCTTTGTCTCTCATTACTTTGAAAAGATCCTCAAATGATTTCAAATATTGGTGTATCCCAAGACTGTAGACTGACACTGGGGTGGGATGGATTTATTCAGGAGCATTTGAAATCTTGAGTAAGTTAGCAAGATTCTAAAGCATAGCCCCAGTCTGATGCTGCTGCTGAGAAGAGAAGGTGAACAGAATTAGTGGTGTCTTGTGACAGGCAAGATGGCAGCTGCCTAGTCCAAACACTAGTAGTTCTTGGCCTAGTGTCATGGGAACTATGTGTTCCTTCATCTGTTTATTCTTGATTATCTCTACTTATGCCTTTGGGGTCATTTTTGATAAGCATACATGTTAAGCGTTTGATTTATAATTCTAGTGTCAGTGTGGGAGACAACATGGAAATCTCCATCCATGAATTTAGGCTTTAAATCTGTAGATATAGCAGGTTGAATCACTAGGGAACACATTGCCTATGAGCACGTGCATCTCCCAGCTTTCTGGATCCCTCACCTCCAGTTGTAAGACTGCTCACTCTGTGTTGCTGAAATTTAAACGACATTGGTTGGTGCCTTCACCTGACATTTTCAGGCATTTCAGTGGCTTCTTCTGGATCCCCGTGGCTGGAGGGCTCATCTCCTTTTATTACCTTACCTGTCTTGGTGCTCACTCCCCTTGGTGCTGACTCTTTTAAGTCATGTGAGGGCCTCTGCGTCTACAACTGCTACCTAACCCTGCTTCACACTAAGCCACAAGTGGAACTTGGCAAGTTCCCCAACTCCTTCTGCACAAGACACTTACGTTTCCATATCATTTTGTTAAACTTCAAGTGTCTGGAGGAGCTATTCTAGTGTGGACTGCAGTTGACAGCAGACATCACTCAGATCTTTCCTCAGGTGGCTCTTACTCTCTCTGCAGCTCCAGCTTATACCAAGATGCTCATCTCCTCTTTAATTCTGTGTCTGTCTCTCTTTCTTCCTCTTCTGATCACTGACACCTTGTGAGTGCCCAGTTTGTTTTATATTTTTATATGGAGAAGGTTTGCATTCATTCTCTGTGGCCCTAGGTCTCCCTTTGACTTCCTCCTGTGTCCCTCAGATCAAGGTGGCAACAGCTTCCTGCTGAGGTGGCTTAGGTTGCCCCAGCATGCTCTTGGGCTCCTTGACTCTGCTCACATCTCTCTAAGTAGTTTTGCATTAAGGTCTCTTAAACTATCTTACTTGGAATCTACTTCCTTTTAAGGTAGTTAGACATTTTGAATAAATGTTAGTGGTGGTTGAGGTATTTTTTGATGGAGTCAGATCTTGGTTTCCAAACCCTGACTATGGTCCTGTTTGTAGACAAACATGGTAAAGCTCTCACTGGTCCAGTGTGAATTTCAAAAAAGAAGGGCAATGAGTGTTCTGAACTGGTCTAACTTGGAGTGCTGCATTTTGTCATTATATGTTTCTTAGCTCCTTATGAAACATGTAAAAGGTATTGTTGCACAATGTGTGTCCTTTGTTCTTTTAAAATGTCTTTACTTGGAAAAGAAGAATGGTATGAGTTGTTGTCCTGAAGTCTTTTGTAAGTGAACAAACAACTATGAACCTGGAGAGTTGAGGATTCATGGACCTCTGGGACAAGGTGTTTGTGAATTAGTTACCTCAGAAAGACGCAGAGACAGGTAGGACTTGAAGCTGAATGACCTGCCAGTTTATCATAGGGCTGAGGGGGAAAATTGTTCTTTGTTTTTCTTCTGGAGATTGTCGCGAGTGCTTCACGAAACAGATGGCTTGTAGCAGCTATTTGTAGCTACCTACTTGACCTCAAGGTAACTTCTTTGCATACTGAGAGTTTCAGTCAAGCAATCCTAAACGGAGTCTGTACTTGAAGATGAAGTGTGGCAGGCAGTTTAAGAAACCATGAAACAGCACCATGCTTTCTCTTCAAGTGGAGACTCTGGTTCTGAGACCTGTTATTGCCAAGTCCCCAAATCTCTCCAAAGCTTACTTTCCTCACATAGAGGGTTACAGATGTGGTCAGAAAGATTGCCAAAAGTCTGTGATCATGCTAGCCCTAAGTCAAGCCTACAAATTAATACTAAGATTTTAATTTATTTAAATATATTTAAGTGTGTGTGTGTGTGTGTGTGTGTGTGTGTGTGTGTGTGTGTGTGTGTGTGTGTGTGTTATGGTGCAACCTTCAGAATTTGTTCTCTCCACTTACCGTGTGGTTCCTGGGGGTTGACCTCAGTTCATCAGGTTTGGTAGCAAGCAGCTTTACCCACTGAACCATTTCACTGGCCTATTAATTTATCTTGTCAGCATTTTAATGTCTATCTATTATGTATTGTTGTGACATTTAATCTGACAGAATGGAAACATCTCTGTTTTAAAAGAGAGCCCTGAACCTACTATTTAAAGTCTTGCCATTCTTCACCCTTTAAAACCTTATCTCTTATTATCGAACTCAAGGTTTCAGCTCCATGGAAAACCTGATTCTACTCATTGGGAAAGTCATAACTAATGCACTGGGGCATCATGGGGTGGCCCTGCTGGACACAAGTTTTCTTTACCCTTGGTTATTTTCCTCTTGTAGAAGAGATTGCTTTTCAGTTTTGCTAGATCCAGGACACTGTACCTTCCAGTTTGCCTAGCTCCCGTTCCACATATTTATAAATCATGTCTGTACAAAGTCTTCCTCATTACTAGCTTTAGTCTGGAAGGTATTCCTATTGAAGACTACAGCTGGGACCATTACACGAGAATGTGTAAGCCATACCACAACATGTTTTTAAGTTCTAAAATGGATTTTATTTCTTTTCCCAAATCCTTACTTTGGAATTCATCCTTTTCAACCTAGTTTGCCTTAGTGGACATTGTCATTTCTCCAATTTGAATTTCAAGAATTAAATCAAATTACTCAGTCCTGTTGAAGTTGGAAAACCATAGAGAAGGCTCCCAAATCACTTAGTGGGTTGCCATCTGCTCAGTCTACGGCGTTCATAGCGATCAGAGAGCTAGTTCCCTGACCTTACAGCTGTGGCCACCCCTCCCTTCATTCTGAGGATAGTTGGTACACCAGGAGGTCAGTGGGGATGAGGACCACTGTGTGTCTGCCAGCAGCCACACACCTAGTCAGCAGGAAAGGACCTGCCCCCTCTGAACTGACATTTGCGGATACTCACGGATGCGTGCAGCTCTCTCCACTAGCAGATCTTGCTGCAGCCAGTGGCTAATTGAATCTCATCTGCCTTGTCACTGATGGGGTCACTGCAGTATTTTCCTTGGAATTTATGACAGATACTGGGCAAAGAGCCCTTTAGAAATTGGTAGAATTGGGGGAATTTTAAGAGAATGAGGCTCTGAGGCATATTTTAAGAGAATTAGGCTGTGGGTGGACACTATGTTGGAAACCCAGCATTCTCTCTATTTTCATCTGTATGGATCTAACTACACAACAGCCAATTAAGTCAACAGCCAGGCTTCATGGTTTATCAGGCAGTGTTTCCATCACTGAAGGACTTTGCGGACTGAACAATTTGTGTATTTGGGGTAAACATATTTCAGAAATGAATGCACTCAGCCATCTGAGTTTATATTCAGACATGAAATTATGGTTAAATATAGAAACAATTGACTCCCCTCTATGCTGAAGACATTGGCAATGAGTTTTCCAGACATTAGCTCCATAGATTTCTGAGCTTCAGTGGCAGCTGGGATTTGTGCTTTATGGACTCCTGCACTATTTGTGATGGACACAGTCTTGGATGACTGATGGCTGGTTTATTGGAAGTCGGGCTCTCAGAACCATTATATGTGGGCATATAAAAGTCACTTTGGCTATAATTTCAAATGTTGTATGCTACTTGGAATGGATTGAGTCCAGTGTTTTGTTACTAACTTCCTTCAATTAACTTTGCTTTATCTTAGCAGGTGAACGTGTCTGATTGTCACCCAGTGTCAGAAGGCAATTAACCCACTGACACAACACAAGGGAAAACATGTTCAGAGACAAAGCAAACATGCTCAGGAAAAATTGCTTGGCATTTTTTTCTTCTTAATTAATTTCCCAGCTGTCAAAGACTGCCTTCAGCTTTCTTTGGCTTGAGCACTTCCCTTTTACTACAAATTGCCCCTTTATCATCCCCCCAAACACAGGGAGCTGTTATGTCCACATAATCCCCAGAGGATGGGACAGCTGCCTGCCAGGGCTTCAGTCTTCTGATAGTGCTCCAGGTCCTTCTCATAGTGGGTCAGCCAGGGTCAATAGAGGATAATACCTGGAGTGGCCTCAGAGAATGTTACTGAATAATCTGAGAGTTTTCTATGCCGTGACTATGTAGGTGGGTGAGAGCAGTGGGAGAGATTGCACAGAGTTATTTGAGATGACTCAAGTCAGTCTTTGTGAACTTGGAATGCAAAGAGCAGCTCTCTGGCTTCTGTTCTACCCTGTTTTAGAAACATCTGGAAAAGAAGCAGGATTCACAGGGATTGAAGAGATGGTCCAGATGGTAAGATGCTTACTGTGGGAGGATGTGTGAGTATGAGGACCTGATTTTGAATCTTCTGCACCTATGTAAAATGTATGCTTGCTGACTTGTGCCTGAGATTGCAGTGAAATTCCCAGGGTGACAGGTAGATCCTAGGATCTCCCCAGATAGCCAGAATAGCTTAACGGTGAATTTTCAGTTCAACGACAGACCTTGTTTCAAAATATGTTGTGGAAAACACCTGAAAAACACAGTGAACAGCAGTCTATGGCTTACACACACTGGTGCACATATATGTGTATACGTGTGCGCGTGTGCGCGCGTGCATACACACACACACACACACACACGAACCCATACATACACAAATACCACACATATATGTGAATTTTAAAAATAAGTGTTTCACAGAAGCATTATCTACACAAACTTTCCAACACAACTTCCTTCTCGCTATGAGGGCACAGTCCTTCTGAACTCTGTCCTCATCGTCTTGTGTATTGTGTTTCTTTATATAGACAGAGAGGAGGGGCAAAGTGAAGATCTTTCTGTCTGGGAGAGCCCTTCATTATTTTTGCTTTACATTGAGGTATCTGATAGCCTGAGGAAGGCCTGATAGGAACTTCTCATTGCCCCAAATGTTCTTAGCAGGATGAGCATCACAGAGAAGGTCCCAAAGCCCAGGTCGTAGATGGAGACTGTTTCTTTAAAGTGTCACTTTTACCTACAGTCTGGGATATTCTGGGTGGCAGAAGTGAACGCCTAGAGAATGTGGGCGTGGTTCTTTGAATTTGTTTGATTCAGGGAGTGGCACTATTATGAGGTGTGGCCTTGTTGGAGGAAGTGTGCCACTGTGGGGGTGGGCTTTACCACTCTCCCGGCTGCCTGGAAATCAGTCTTCTCCTGTTTGCCTACAGAACAAAATATAGAACTCTGAGCTCCTCCTGCACCATGCCTGTCCGGATGCTACCATGCTTCTCTTCATGATGACAATGGACTGAACCTCAGAACCAGTAAGCCAGCACTAAGTAACTGTCCCCCTGCCCCTGTAGGAATTGACTTGGTCATGGCATCTTTTCATAGCAAGAGAAACCCTAAGACAGCTGGTCTGTATTAAATGTCCCCCGGGCAGTCTAGACAGGAGAGAGGTATCCTGTAAGAACAGCCTGCTTGCCCTCAAGCATCTATTCTTGTTAAGGTTGCTTTGCCATGTCTTCTTCCCTCATCTCTACAGAAGGACCAAGTGGTTCACGAGGCACATTCCCAGGAACGCCAGGTTTGTCTGCCTTCTCCAGTCTTAGTATTCACACCAACCTTTACTGAACATTCCAATGTGTGTCAGGATCTCTTCCAAAGACTCTCAAATACTCTCTCCTTTAGCCGTCACAACACTCTTTGCAAGAGATTGCTATTTTTCTCTTTCCACAGATGAGGTGCCGGGATGACATAAGGTGAGGATATTGCTCAGGGGCACACAACTAAAAAGTCCTGTCTCTCTTCCACCCCAAGGCAAGACTTTAGCTGAGTAGCTCATTCACTGCTTACTTCATCTATTTTTCCTTTTCTGAGGCCACACAAGTCATCTATTTGGATGAGGAGAGGGTACAGTGGAGACTGCCATTTGGACAAGCACACTATGCCCCTGTGCACTCACCAGTCCACCACTGTGCATTAAGCATCACATGGAGACAACAGACTTGTGTGATGAGAACGGCTGGGACAAAGTATAGCACAGGAAGCCACAAACGCCTACACAAGCAAAGGAAGGTTTTGCAGAGGAAACAAAAGCTACTAGATTGGGTTTAATGGAGGCAGACATGCTCCAGGTACAGAGGGCAGAAGGCTTGCACAGAGGAACAGTGTTTGGAAAGATGTTGGTGGCAGGAGGGGGCCTGGAGGTTTCCAGAGAGAAGTCATCTAATGTTGCTATAAGATAGGGGATACAAAGAGTAGACAGTCTCATAACTGGGTAGCTGCCTTTGTATCTCTGTGTTTGTGGAACTGTCTGTTTTTTATCTCCATGCTCAGGGCCTGAGACTATAGAGAACAGGAAACAGATTGTGCAATTTCATCGGGAGATGATACTTTTCCATAAAGGTAAAGCAGAGAAAAGAAGGGACCTGACCACAGAGCTCATTGGAAATCATAGGTTTCATGGGCCTTTTCAATTCATGGGGCGAGGGGCCGGGGGAGTAAAATGTGCTATGGTTTGACTGTGGAATTTCCCTCATGGGCTCATGTGTTTGGACACTTAGTCGACAGCTAGTGGTTCTATCTAGGGAGATGATGAAGCCATCATGGGTGGGGCTTAGAGGGAGGAGTTGTGGGGCATGTTTTTGAGCATTGAAGCTTGGCTGCCTATGCTTTGTGGTCTCTGTAGTGATGTGACCTGTGACCCACAGAGGACAAGGATCGTGCTCCTCCTGCTGCCATGCCCTCTCTGCCAGTGTCCTATGAGACCTTGACTCAAAAAATTTACCTCTCCTCTCTATAAGGTATTTTGTTACAGTTATGAAAAAAGTAGCTAAGACATGTAAGGTGATCTCATTTCAGCTCTGTAGAACGTATACAGCATGAAAGCCTCATACCAAGGGACACAGAAGCAGTACCTATACATGCAACCGTCTTCCTTTTCTCATGTATGAGATTTGATCCATTTCCAAACAGACAGAGTGCTGGGCTATGAATAATCCTCATGCAAATTTTGGTGGCAAATACTAGGTCAGGATCTAGAAACCAACAGAAACTTTCTAATTCCACTGGGGTTCTTAGTAAAGCATCAAAAGATGTGAACTCAAAGGAAGAGAAAGGCCACAGGGAGCTGCCAAGTGGGAGGGAGACAAGAGAGGTGAAAGGTAAAACAAGCCAACAGGGTGGGGGAGAATCATATGGGTACTAGGAAAGCTGTCATGGAAGTGCTGAAACCAAGTCTCAGTCATACTTGGGATGCTTCCTCAGGGTGAAGGAGATAAATTGATTGGCTAGGAAGTGAGAATGTTAGAGGACAGTAGGTAGAGTTTCCTTCTCCATGTCATGTTTCTTAAGAGTAAAATCATAGGAGTGAGAAATAAAGGAACAATAGAAGTCAACATCACAAAATTTTCCTGAGCTGAACATTATTAGTTTTACAAATAGATGAGGCTTTCTGGGACAGAGAGACTAAACAACAACACACACACACACACACACACACACACACACACACACACACACACACAGAGAGAGAGAGAGAGAGAGAGAGAGAGAGAGAGAGAGAGAGAGTGTTGGCCTAAGGGCAAGAGGTCTTCTGCTATGGATGGAAAAGAGGAACCTACTGGGTTAACTCATGTCCTGCGCAGAGATTATGAGATGGGTGGGCTAGGCTAGGCCGTGACTTCTCAGTGTGACAAGGCTGTGCCAATGTCCAAGATCTGTCAGAGTCTGTGAATATTGGCCTTGAACTTGTTCTTAGCCTTGGGATCTCATCATGGGATCTCTGTTCTTCTGTGTCTCCCTTAGTCCTTTCTGGCTTAATAGAACATAGGTCTCGCCTTCCAAGATTGGCAGAAAGCAAACAAAAATGCAGGATTATTTAATCTTAAATTTCACATAAACAAATTAGGACATTTACAAGAAGAATATTTGTTTAACCAAAATTCAAGCTTAAAATTCCATTTTTTTATCTGTAAATGCTATTATTTCACCCAATGACTTCTCTTTGTTCCAAGACTTCTGAGTTCATATTGGAATGTTTCTGCCTCTGTTGCTGATATTTTGCACAGCACTGATCTGCAAGTGTTTAGCACAGAATGAGGCAGAGCATTGAATAGAAAAAAATCTCCCCAACAGTTTTTAGAGCCGAGTCTCTCTGACTGAAGTCCTTGGCAGGTCCACGAATTAGTTCTAATTTTACTATACAGTTTTGTCACACCTTGTTAGAATATAAAAGGGTTAACACACATGCATAAAGTTTATTAAAATTATGTGTGCATGTGTGTCTCTCTCGGAGTTGTCCAGAGTAATGTTCACTATCTGTTAACAGGGATTATCTCTTATTAATATTCAGTGTAATTATTTCTGATAAATATTTTTCTGGACTTTTTAAATGTTAACATGAGACTGTAACGTTTGATCATAGATAATGGGCCTTTCATTTTTTAAAATAAGTACTCGTGAGTTCTAAGACGACACATCTTTTAAAGTCTTACCAGTTTGGTCATATAACTGAATGAGCTAATGGAGGAGCTCCTGGAAATTACACATCGCTTCCGCCTTTCACCAGTGAAAAAGAATTTATGTTTTGGGGCTCAGAAATTAGTATTTTTGGAAAGTCTCCCAAGTGGTCTCTGCCCTTGGATTGTCCTTCAGGAAGTAGGGACTTAGAGACAAACAGCTTAGATTCCTTCCATGTGAAGAAAGCCCTCCTCTCTGCCGACAGGGGTGGGGCAGCCCTAATGAGGATGAATAGCCACCTGTCCAATGCTGCCTGATGCCAAGTAAATTCCCTAAGTGCTGCTGGGGCTTGCCTTTGAGCAATTCTGCTCATTTGGACAAGAGGTCTTACTGAAGAGAGAGAGAGAGAGAGAGAGAGAGAGAGAGAGACAGAGAGAGAGACAGAGAGACAGAGAGACAGAGAGAGACAGAGACAGAGAGACAGAGACATAGAGGGAGAGACTGAGTGCGTGTTCATATGTATGCACACATGTGTATGTGGATGGGTGCGCATGCATGCAGAGGCCAGAGATTAGCATCAGGCGTCTTCCTCAATCAATCTCCATCTTACGCTTTTGAAGCAGAGTTTCTCACTGAACTCAGAACTCACGGATTTGGCTACATTGGATGGTCGGCTCCAGGGAATTCTCCTTCCTTCATCTCCCTAGCATTTTGATTATAGATAAACACTGACATACTTGTCTTTTTTATATGGGTGTTGGGAATTCAAACTCAGGCCCCCAGGCTTCTACTGCAAGCACTTTACTAACTACTCTGTCTCCCCAGGCCCTGGAGTCTTTTACAACACATTTGGAGTTTGAAATGGGAGTGCCCCAAGCTTTACCATAGACTTGAAGGTCAGGGTTGTGGACTGCCCTTAGGCCCAGCATGAACATGGGAACATTCCGGAGTTCAGTCACCCAGGAGTTAGGCAGGAGGTGAGCTAGCATGTTGTTCTCATCCTGCGGTTGGAGAGCTTACACTTCAGAGCACCCATAGCGATGCTGTGCATTTGTAAGGATGTCTGTCCAGTATTAACACATGCTTTCTCACCATTGCACTTGTTAGACTGAGAGAGGAGCAGAGTGAAGGGGACCACTGAGATAGTCAGGCAGCCTTAGTGCGATCTGCATTCATTTGCCACTTTCTATTCATGGCATAGGTTTCTAAATTAATTTTATCTTTGAATCCTGATTACTTATGGAAATTAAAGTCCAGTCAGTGAGGCTAAAGTGATTTATTCTTTCTGCCTTCTACTTGGGGGAAGGGACACTGCCCCACACGCCTTAGCCCCCCACTCCCACACTGTTGCTGTTTCTTATCTTTCTGGGGGAAAGAAAGAAAGATGGTTAGGGGAAGAGACATTCCTGTGACACAAAATACCCAGAGACAAATATCCTTATCACTCAGCTGTTGTCTTTATCTGATCTTCATCATAGTTTTTCAATTACAAAATTCCAGGTTTATCTGACAGATTTAATTTGAGAAAAAAAAAAACCTAAAAAACCAAAGCTTTTAATTTGTTTCTGGAGTTTCAAAGGATTGTTTAGTTACATTAGCACAAAACAGTACAATCAGCATAAAACTCATATCTCCATCCATCCATCCATCTATCCATCCATCCATCCATCATCCATCCATCTATCCATCTATTCATTTATCCAGTAATTTTATACTGAACAAGAAGTATGTAAAATGACGAATAAAAAATAGTACACTCTTAAGACTTTCCTTCAATCTAGTAGGGACAATATACCCTCCCCACCCCAAGTTATGTATTTTAAATGTTTACACAAGGGTAATTATGTAGGAATGATCAATAATGTGGAGAGAACTCTGCATGTCAGAGAGATTGTTGTACAAACATAAACCTGACTTTGAATCTCTGGCATCCATCTAAAAAGGTTGGCACCACTCCATGTAGCTACATCCAAGTGCTGGTAGAGGAGACAGGATGTTAGTTTGGGCTTGCTGGTTGCCAGCTTAGAGTTGGGGTAGGCAGTGAGTTCCAGATACAGTAAAAAGACCTTGCATCCTAGTTTGGTTTCTGTTTAGTGTAAACACCATGACCAAAAGCAACTTGTTGAGTAAAGGGTTTATTTGGTTCACATCCCCCAGTCATAGTCCACCATTGAAGGAAGTCAGGGCAGGAACTCCAGGAAGGAACCTAGAGGCAGGAACAGAAGCAGAGACTATGGAGGAAATCTGCTTACTGGTTTGATCCCTATGGCTTGTTCAGCCTGCTTTCTTATATAACCCAGGACCACTTGATCATGGATGGCACCATCCACAGCTGGTTGACCATTCCCACATGAATCAAGAAAGTGTCCAACAGACCTATAGGCTAATCTGACGGAGGAATCGTCTCAGTTGAAATCTCTCTTTACAGATAACTGGGACTCCTATCAAATAGAAAAACAACAACAGTAACAAGGACAACAAAGCAAAAGCAAAAGCAAATCTATAACAACAAAAACACTAACCAGTATACCCTGTCTCAAGGGAATAAGCAGATAGTAAATGAGGAAAACATCTGATGTCTGATAACCTTCTTTGTTTTCTGTGCACGCACGCATGCACACAAACTACATTACCCCATACTACACTACACTAGAGAACCAGACAGCAACTTAGTTCAAATCCTATTGCTTCCATATACTGTCTGTGAAAACTTGGGCAAATCATTAATCTTTTGGCATTTTGACTTTTTACTTATAAAGGGGGGTAAGTATATGTATTTCATCAGCTTTTTGGGGAAGATTAAATGTATTATGTATCTATTTTAAAAATTCGCAATATCAGAGTATAAAACGTAAACATCAAATAGGGAGTTTCTGCAAATATTTCTAATTCATTCCCAACAACGCTCCCCTCAAGCTTCTTCTATTCCTTTCTCCTTCACCCTTGCCAAGTAGCACACACCTGCATTTGTGTGACAAACACAGACACAAGAGTGTAAATTGTCTATAAGAAAGGACTCTTCTCTGAAAGAAGATGCTAAGTTGTGTCTGGAACTTTGTTCCTAATAGGGCCATTGATTGCTGTAAACATTTATTAGGCAATAATGGTGTATCTACTGTGTGCTAAATATAATCATGGGAACTTAGGGAGTAAAACCAAAATGGCTGTTCAGAAGCGTTTACATTCTGTGGTGCAAAGGGACTTGATAAGTAGCCAAAAGAGAAAGACAAACAAATTATGGAAAAGGTGCTATATGCAACAAAAACATCTGAGAAAAGAGGTCAGGAGCTCTGGTGGAGTGGAACAGGTCACCATTCAAAATAGGTGGGTAGGGACAGAACTCAGTAGGACGACATTTGAGCAAGGGCATGGAGACCTTTGTCAGTGGACTGTATATGTAGTGTGGGAACAGTGTACAGGGGTGTCAGTCAGAGGGAAGTGTGGCTGGAGTAGAAGCAGGTAAGGAGGGTAGAAGAGGAGAGATTTGCATTCGAGGGGAGCTGTTCATCCTTACCAGGGGTCGTGACTCCCTAGCATGAACATGTGTCAGGGATGTTGAAAACATGGGCTATGGAGGCCGAGAGTTTTTAACATTTCTAAGAAATACCCAGGAAAGATATTTTCTATGCTGCTGGAATGTGAGGACTCTTTGGGGAGCCCTTATCTAGAGCACAGTTTCACCTTTTTATATGTTTCAAATGAGTCAATTGTGTTTGTTGGACAAAGTTTCATTATTTTGTGTATCTCTATATTTGCAAATTGTCTACAAAACGTGAAAATATGTCCCTTATAGCCAAATAATTAGAATTGCTTTTCTTCTACATATCTTGCATTTGTCACTAGAGGAAACATAACATTAATAATATAAAAAGCATTACTTTAATACTATCAAAATAATTATTTACAGTGTTAAATTCCTTGGTATAAACACAATATATATATTGGTGGTGTCGCTGAGCACTTGGATTCCTTCCAACCTCCAATTTAGGAATCCTAATTCCAGGATATGATAGGTTCATTCAACATCAGCCTGGTAGGTCTGTATCTTCCCCTATCTCTTTAATGGACTGGAGAGGAAGCACAGGGTTTGACCTCAAACTAGAAATAACTCTCACAATGTTTCTGATTTAAGCTGTTGGCCATGATGGAAGTTCTTCAGTCCTACTATCAATACATTTCATTATTTTCACTGAATTGTGAAGGACTTTGATGCCAATATAAATTTGGACTCCTTAGAATAATGTTAATGCTAAAAGATTTTTCCTGGTATGCTGGTTAGTTTTGGTCAACTTAACACAAACCTAGACATATCTGAGAATAAGGACCCTCAACTGAGGAATCACCTTCGTCAGATTAGCTTGTGGGCATGTCTGTCGATGATTTTCTTGATTACTAATTGACACCGAAGGGCCCTGCCCACTATGGGCAGAGCGATCGCTAGGCAGTCGGGCCTAAGCTGTATAAGAGAGGCACTCAAGTGCTGAAGTTTGAATGAAAATGCCCACCCCTCATAGGCTTATGTGTTTAAGTATTTGGTCTCCAGCTGATGAAACTGGAAAGGATCTAACATTTGGCCTTGTTAGAAGGGATGTGTTTCATTGGTTTAGAGATTTCAAAAGACTCACACCATTTCCATGGTGCTTTCTCTGCCTCCTGTTTGTGGGCCAAGATATGAGTTTTTAGCTGTTCCTGCTGCCATACCTTTGCTCCCCCATTGTAAATTCTAATCCAATTAAATGCTTCTTTTTTTAAATAAGTCCCTTTAGTCATGGTGTTTTATCATAGCAAAGGAAAAGTAACCAATATAGAAGTTGGTGACGGGAAGTGGGCTACTGTTATGTGCTGTTGCTTGGAGGAATGTAGAAGACATTAAGATTTTGCAGGAAAAATATTGAATGCTGTAAGTATAGTCTAATAGGTTATCCTCGTTGGAGCTTGGAAGACTTCTGAGGCCTAATTCAGGAGGTTTCAGAAGTGAACAACATCAGAAACCACGCTGGAGACTTGATTTTATGATATTTTGGCAAAGAACGGTTGCCATTTTCCTTCATCCTAAGACTCTGATGGAGACAAAACTGAAAGGTAATGGGCTAACTTCTTAAGAGAAGGAAATCTCAAGACAACATAATACTGACACTGTCACATGGGTATGCAGTGCTACATTGAAAAGGGGCAGGAAGAAATACATGATGTACAGTATGAAGAGAAAAAGAACACCAGGAAATTTAATATCGGAGCCAGGATTTATATGGAAAGAGATGAGATTAAACCAAGGCCTGATCTAAATTGGAATAAAGAGCGAAGTGCCTTTGGGGAGACTCCATCCATCTAAGCTCTCCACTTCTGAAAGGTAAAGGACTACAGTATGCTTTCCTTCTAAAGAGCAACAACAAGGACAATCTACAGCAAATCTGATTCGAAAGACCCTGACTCTATCCCAAGTGAACAGCCAAATTTGGCAGGTACTGTCCATGTGATTTTGCCTTAGAGTTATTAAGGATATATGAATAAGGGGTTGGGAAATCTTCCTCCATGAAGAAGTCACTGAAGCCAGGGAACATGTTGCAAGCTTATGAATTCATGACTCATGTCGCTAGGTAGTCCCTGCATGAAGGTCCCTAGAGGGTAAGAGGTCATGAGAGAACATTGCATTAATCTGTGAAAGTGAAGCTTGGATTGCACTGGAGACCCTAAAAGGTCTGACATGCCAGAGCCATGAGATATAGGCCAAGGAAATCTGCAGACAAGACACAGACCAGCCTGAGAGGGGAGTGTATTGCTGTCATCAAAGTTTGCTTTTTTGGTTTTATAGAGGTTTATAATTAAGAGATTGTTTTAAGTCTCAGAAAAGACTTTGTACATTGAAGCATCGTTGAGAATTTAAATGGCCATGGGGACTTTTGAAATTGGGCTAAATGTACTTTGCATTATGATATGTCCATGAGCCCATGAGCCTATAATGGCCAAGGAGTGGAATGTGGTGGTCTGAATGAAAATGGCCTCTATACACTAATACATTTGAATACTTGGTTTCCAATGAGTGAAACTGATTGGAGGGATTAGGAGCTTCGGTCTATTTTGAAGATGTGTTACCAGTGATGGCTTCAAGTTTTAAACCTTGTACTATTCCCAGTGTGTGCTCTGTTTGCTTCCTGCTGTGGGTAGACATATGAGCTCCAAACTACTGCTTAGTGCCATGCCTGCTTGCCTGCTGCCATGCTCTCTGTCAAGACGTGGATGGACTTCTATCCCTCTGGAACTGTAAGCTCTAAATGAACCCTTTCTTCTATAAGCTTCCTTGGTCATGGTGCTGTATCACAATGATAGAAAAGCAACCATTACACGAAGCAAGGCAGAAAGGTGTTTTCCTTCAGGGTTTCTACTTCAAGCTCCTGGCTTGGCATCCCTTGAAGATGGACCTGTAAGGTGAAATAACCTTTTCTTCCTAGTATTGCTTTTGATCAGAGTGTTTTATCGCAGCCACAGAGCACCAAGCTAAGACGTTCAGACTTTCCTTATTCCCTTCTGTCAGAGCATACGGCTCTGCCCTGTCTCCAGAAGGGAAGATGAAGGATCTGGTGTGTGACACACACAGCCCCTCCTCAACGGGATGGCACCTGTGTCTTGAAAAAGAGGTAACTAATTGCTAGACCTCTGAATAATACAAGACTTGTGTGACTGCTTTTTAAAGAGAAGATGGAGTAGTTCTCAAAACCCAGAAATGCCCTAGTAAGTACTTGCAAGTGTGAAGAATGTTAAGTGGGAAGCGAAGGGGACTGTGGAAGGCAGAGTCAGATAACTTAATCACCGCCACACATGGTCTGCGGCGCGCGCAACCCACTGTGTATTTACTAGTCTTCGCAAATTAGATTGGAGCTTGATATAGGCTGGGCATGGACAACCGTGCATTCCTCGGACACTTCAGAGAAGAGGTGCTCAGCCGGAGCATGGAGAGGCAACAGGCATGTTGAGAATGCAAATCATGAGGCCACAAGAGCTCCAATGAGTAGAGAGGACAACCAGGCAGTGATTGAAACCACACACGGACTAGGGCAGTTATTTCCTTACAACATGTACTATTTCTTCCAGGGAGATGCTGAGCTATAAAATGTATTCAGCGACTCTGATTCCTGCACCTGACTGATTAATGCCACGCCTCGGGGGGATTTAAATTATAAAACAGTGCCTCGTATTTTGAAGCAATTACTGTGTCGTTTTCACATGCGTATCTCTCTTCAGCTTTCTCAGATGTCGTGCTCTGGCTTTGAAGATAGCTCCCCTTTTTCAGTCGATGGCAAGGTGACTGCCCACTCTCCATGTTAGCAAAGCCTGCATCTCGGTTACGCACTCTTTATAATGTTTAGCTGATGACGTGTTCACCAAAAGAACAGTGGCATCTGGCTGTCAGCATCTTCTCCTCCTGAAGACAACCACTGCAGGAATAATTATCTATAAGTCGGGCCACTTTGACTTTGTGCATCCGAACACTCACAGCTCCTAAGTTTGGTGACTGGGAAATGTCACTAGAACTGCGGCTCTGTCTCCTTGGTTAGAACCTTTGCTGCGCGTTACTATGAGTGATCTTGGGACAGTCACTCTCATTTCAGCAAATGTCTGCTCAGTGGTTTCCAGCTGGGATGCTGTGGGAACATCAAATATAGCATTTAGTGTAAATATGTTTTTACATTCTGAAGTGCTGTGCGGAAGTTTGATATCTATGTTAATAGTATTTGAAAAGCAACATTATATGGTTATTTTCTGGAAATATTGCCAGAGGGTATGAACATGCTTAAATAAATGGAGTGTTTACATGTCAACAAAACATTGTATTAACATTAAAAACTGAATTAAACACCTGGGAGATATGCATTGCAAGTTACAGTGAGTATTGAATGTATATTTGCATCAGAAAGTCGTGATCACCAGCTATATTAATGAACATTAATTTGCATTTTACAAACTTACTTCAGATAAAATGAGCTATCATTGAGCTATCATACATTAAGAATAATGGCTTTGCTGAGCAAGGTGGGAAGAGGGGCAAAGTGGGTCTTTGTGAGTTCAAGGTTAATCCTGGCCTACATAGTGAGTTCCAGGCCAGTTAGAGCTGCATAGTGAGACCTACCTCAAAAGAAAAATAAAGGAAGAATAAAAAAGAGAAATTGAATGAAAGAACGAGTAATGGCTGTAAGTTTTGAGAGTATAGTGGTTAAGTTTGGTTGTAACTTGATTAGATCTGAGATCCTTCAAGACACATCCCTAGGCTGACCCTCTGAGGGTGTCTTCTCTCCCCTGGGCTGACCCTCTGAGGGTGTCTTCTCTCCCCTGGGATGACCCTCTGAGGGTGTCTTCTCTTCCCTAGGCTGACCCTCTGAGGGTGTCTTCTCTTCCCTAGGCTGACCCTCTGAGGGTGTCTTCTCTTCCCTAGGCTGACCCTCTGAGGGTGTCTTCTCTCCCCTAGGCTGACCCTCTGAGGGTGTCTTCTCTCCCCTAGGCTGACCCTCTGAGGGTGTCTTCTCTCCCCTGTGCTACCCTCTGAGGGGAGTCTTGTCTCCCTAGGCTGACCCTCTGAGGGTGTCTTCTCTTCCCTGGGCTGACCCTCTGAGGGTGTCTTCTCTTCCCTAGGCCGACCCTCTGAGGGTGTCTTCTCTTCCCTAGGCCGACCCTCTGAGGGTGTCTTCTCTTCCCTGGGCTGACCCTCTGGGCCGACCCTCTGAGGGTGTCTTCTCTCCCCTAGGCTGACCCTCTGAGGGTGTCTTCTCTTCCCTGGGCCGACCCTCTGAGGGTGTCTTCTCTTCCCTAGGCTGACCCTCTGAGGGTGTCTTCTCTCCCCTAGGCCGACCCTCTGAGGGTGTCTTCTCTTCCTTGGGCCGACCCTTCTGAGGGTGTCTTCTCTTCCCTAGGCTGACCCTCTGAGGGTGTCTTCTCTACCCTCACCCTCTGAGGGTGTCTTCTCTTCCCATTGACCCTCTGGGGTGTCTTCTCTCCCAACCTCTGAGGGTGTCTTCTCTTCCAGGCCCGACCCTCTGAGGGTGTCTTCTCTTCCCTGGGCTGAGGCTGACCCTCTGAGGGTGTCTTCTCTCCCTGGGCTGACCCTCTGAGGGGTAGGCTGAAGGGTGTCTTCTCTCCCCTAGGCTGACCCTCTGAGGTGTCTTCTCTTCCCTAGGCTGACCCTCTGAAGGCTGGAACCCTCTGAGGGTGTCTTCTCTTCCCTAGGCTGACCCTCTGAGGGTGTCTTCTCTCCCTGGGCCGACCCTCTGAGGGTGTCTTCTCTCCCCTGGGCTGACCCTCTGAGGGTGTCTTCTCTTCCCTAGGCCGACCCTCTGAGGGTGTCTTCTCTTCCCTGGGCTGACCCTCTGAGGGTGTCTTCTCTCCCCTAGGCTGACCCTCTGAGGGTGTCTTCTCTTCCCTGGGCCGACCCTCTGAGGGTGTCTTCTCTCCCCTAGGCTGACCCTCTGAGGGTGTCTTCTCTTCCCTGGGCTGACCCTCTGAGGGTGTCTTCTCTTCCCTGGGCCGACCCTCTGAGGGTGTCTTCTCTTCCCTAGGCTGACCCTCTGAGGGTGTCTTCTCTTCCCCGGGGTTGGCAGCACCTTTCTGCAGTGGTCCAGACACGAAGAGGAATGAGTAGAGCTGCTTTGCTTCTCAATGCTGGATGCATCCACCCTGTCACTGCTACTGCTGCGGTAATCATTTGCCTACATTGGAACCCAACTTCTGCCTTCCAGTATGCCTGGAAGATCTGAGACTATCTAGAAATCCTCTAGGCCAAGCTCAGGGAATCCAGTGGAAGATAGGAAGGAAGGGTTGCAGAAGCTGGAAGGGTCATGGACATCAAAACAAAACCCACAGCATCAACTAACCTGGACACATAGGGGCTCACAGAGACTGAACCTATAATCAGGGATCCTGTGAGGACTGACCTAGGCCCTCTGCCTACACATTATGGTCATGTAGCTTGACCTTCTTGCGGGTATCCTTGTGGGACAGTGGCGGTGGGGACTGTCTCTGACTCTTGCTTGGTTTTAGGACTCTGGTCTTCCTACTGAGTTGCCTTGTCCAGCCTTAATACGAAGAGAAGAAGTGCCTAGTATTACTTTGAAGAGGAGGGAGAGGAAACTGTGGTGGAGATATATGATAGAAGAATAAAACATACAAACAAAAATAAATAAAAGTTAAATAAATAAATTAATTAATTAATTAATAAATACTTTAGGCCACAACTGCCAGAATGGGGCTGTTGAGGGACCCAGCTTCATGAACTGAGAGACCAGGTTCTCAGCTTCTCCAGCTTGTCGACGGTCACTGTAGGACTCTGGAAGATAAGCTAATGAATTCCCTATGTGATATATGTCAATTTTACCACTTCTGTTATTCTACAGAACCTTAACACAGATGGCATCCTTAAAAGTGTTTGCAATATGAATGCCATATATATATATATATATATATATATATATATATATATATATATATATAGTTTTAGCACCGGATAACATGGGGACTGAACCCAGGGCCTTGCACTTCCTAGGCAAGCGCTCTACCACTGAGCTAAATCCCCAACCCCTCCGGATATCTTAATGTTACTTTTTATTGATGCCACAAGCAATTGAGTTTTAAGTCTTGCTGGAGCACACACGGTTACATTTCAGAGTACAACTGTAAATAGATTTCTTATTTCTGAGTTTCCAATTCGTTATTTTGTCAGATTCTAAATTATGCAAGTTATCTAAAACAGTTTAAAAATTAGAGACTTTACATCTGGATTGTTTTAGAAATCCTACTCAAAATATTTTTAAATGTGGGTTGAGGAGATGGCTCAATAGGCTTTTCCCATATACACTGGGTTTAAATCCTCAGTCATAAGTAAAATCCAGACATAGTAGTGCAAGCATTGATAATCCCTGAGGCATGCACACACACACACACACACACACACACACACACACGAACACACACACACACACACACACGAACACCCTCTCCAAATAAATAAATAAATAAATAAATAAATAAATAATTCAAAATATATTTATATAAATATGGCCTATAATTCAGCTTTAATTTATAAAGTGATAATTTCTCCATTGTGTGAAGATTGTTTAGAGAGAAATGCAACTTCCATATTTCCTGAACATACTTAGAAATCCATACAAAGAAAATTACATTGAATGAGCCTCATTAAAAAGATTTACACTCCTTGTCTACATGTCTCTGTCAGCTGGCTTCATTGCTATCTTGATTACTTAGCCAAACACTATCTATAAACCAAAGAGATGTTGCTTTTGCTTTAAAAATGTTTTAGTTCTTTTCCTTTCCATATGAGCTTTGGTATTATCTTTCGGGTGAGATAAGGAGTGAAGGTTCTTTATACCGAGGTGTCTAATGTCACAAGTTCAGGGCACACTGATGAATGATGTCACTGTGGTGCTGCTGCTGGTAGCGGCACACTAGTTACTTGTTGGTGAGAGTGGAATTTCTGGTTCCTTACTTGGTTTCTTGTAACACTCTAATGTGGCGGTCTGGATTCATGACTTGTGGAGGTCTGGACTCATGGCTTGTGTTCATGCGATAAGGCCTGGAGGGCTTTCTCAGTAGCAGCAGACTGCAGTAATGTGAATACTGTCTAAATACTACAGTCTTGCAGGTTTTCCATTGGTCAAATAATGTCTATTGAGATTTTCCTGTATCTATTGGTGTTTCTGGACTCTCATTTCTTTGTTCTAAAGTCTGGAACATATGGGGCAAGGAGGAAACCCTCCCCGGGGACCCAGAGGGCTCAGTCACCCTGCCTTCTTTGCTTTATGGGTAAAAACAGCGATTATTTTGTGTGCGCACAGTGAAGGA
Source organism: Rattus rattus (assembly GCF_011064425.1). Taxonomy (NCBI): domain Eukaryota; kingdom Metazoa; phylum Chordata; class Mammalia; order Rodentia; family Muridae; genus Rattus; species Rattus rattus. The sequence continues at coordinate 86,977,077 of NC_046156.1, forward strand.
GAGACATCACAGCATGTCTAGCCTGTGTGCCCAGAAACAGAAGTTCTCCACACAAATTGTAATATTTGTCCATAAAAATGCTATCAGCATCGCTCAGTGTTCATTGTCACTTGTGAAGTAGAGGTGACAAGGAGAAAACATGATGCATATCGAGAGGCTTTTCAGGTCAGAGGCGTGGTTTTTCAGACTGACCTGACCTCTGTCTGTGAGATGTGGCACAATGTTATATTTGCCACGGTCTCCAGAAGTCCCTAGGATTACAGAAACTGCTTGGTGGGAGTCCTGCCTTAGACTCTGTCGGCCACTAGTTCTGATTCCGAAGAGGAAAGCCATCTCACTGGGAGGGCCAAGTGACTTCCGGTCACAGTTTGAGTCCGGTGGAGACCACCGGGCCCTTGCACTTCTGTCAGCTTCCTGAAAAGGTAGCCAGATCCTATTATTATCAGAAAATTAAACAAAGGTTATTAGTAACCTTTCATACGACTGAGACTACGTCTTGAACAAGCTGATTTTCCACGGGTGTGAGCCCTTTCTCTCTAGCCTTACAATTTTCCTTATAGAAACACTCGGTACTCTTTGTGTGGACCTTCTGTATTTTAGCTAATGAGCATTTCACGAGACTTTCCAGTAGCAGTGTGAGCAGGGGCATGCTTTTCTACTCTGAATTGTTGAAGATCCCCAATTCGGGCCCGGGCTTTACCATTCAGTTCAGCGCATGCGTCTCGAGTTCGTTCCTCTTGCCAGTTGGGACAAATTGCTGTCCAGTCATCTGTGAGCTCCAAATACAAGGCAAAGTGTGAGGCAGAATGTCTGTGAGGGCTCTGGAAATGCCAGTACTTAGAGATGCTTAATTAATAATGGTGACATGGTTCTCCACAAATTCCTCAATCAGAATCTTGGTGGACCCTCAGGATAAAGTTGCTGTTTAATAGATGGAGGGCTGGATGCACAGATAGGAGCAGAACGCGTCCATATGTAATTTATGAATATGTAAATGTGCTGCATTGGTGGTATATTTAGACCATAGCAGAATCTTAAATGTTTTGAAATGTATAATAAGTTAGACCATGTGCCTCCAATACTCCCGAAAATTGGCCAGTTTCTGTTATTTTGAGAAGCTAGTCTATAGTTGCGATTCTCAGATCTAAGTTTTATACTGTCGACGGGAAGTGTGGGAGCTGCAATAATATTTCCATGCTTTTATTTCTTCCCCTCTGCCTGCGTTTTCTGTGTCCTTACTGCTTACATTGATCTAACCTCCAAGGTTAATGTTTAAGAAATGAAAAAAGGAAAACCCAAAGCTTTTAAATTGTCACTCTTAAATGAGATGGAAATCAGGAGATGCAGTGGTTAGATTTGAAGCTTAAGATTCATTTCAAGTCTTTGAGACCCATTGCCTATCTTTGCTGCCATTTGGGTGTGAAATGTCCCCTATACTGTCACGCATTTGAATATGTTGTCCCCAGCTAATGACACTATTTGGGAAGGTTGTGGAACCTCTAGAAAGTAGGTCTCTGGGGCAGGCAGACCTTTAGGCCTTATAGGCTAGCCCTAACTCCTGCTTATGCCCTACTCCAAGAGTGTGACCGGCCAACTCCCCACCCTCACCCCCCACCCCCTCCCCCGATCCGGTCACCATGGTTTTCTCCGCTGGCTGTAATGTCCTCCCTGACGTGATAGGATGCATCACTCTGCAACTGTGAACCAAAATCAACTCTTTCTTCTTTAAGCTGCTTATATCAGGGCATTTCATTACAACATTGGAGAGTAGCTGTGCCACTGTCCTTCCTCCAAGGAATAATCTCTATCTTACATCATTTTGGTGTGAGAGGATTTTCAGACTGGAGTCACTCTTTCCTGACTCTTGGTTAGCACTGTGCCTTTTACTCCGATCTGGACCGTCTATCACTGGTGATGGTATCTTATTTCTCCACCATATCGTGAGTGCCTGGGGTCCAGACTGGGCCAGTCCTCACACAAAAGCTTAGGCATAGGATTTGTATAATAAATGTGAAAATAATTTTAAAAAATTACATTCTTCCAAAGGATACAAATAATCCCTGAAGCTCATTGTGAACTGTGTAAGTTAGCCCAGATTTCATCCCTCAAATTGCTACTATCTACGAAGGAATGGAAGGAACTGACTGAGGAGTGTGACACAGCTCTTGAATTAGAGCCCAGGATTTATTTTAGTTTTCTTTCTTTTCTTTCTTTCTTTCTTTCTTTCTTTCTTTCTTTCTTTCTTTCTTTCCTTCCTTCCTTCCTTCCTTTTTTCTTTCTTTGGCATGCATGTGAAAGTCGGAGGACATCATGCTGGAGTCAGTTCTTCTACCATGCAGATCTCAGTCTTGAAGTCAGGTTGTCAGGATCAGAAACAAGCACCTTTAATCACTGAACCATCTCACCAGTTCCTGGATTCTTGATAATCTCTGCTATTTATAGTCACAAGGTCTTTTGATGCTCTATTGAATCTATATAAAAATCAGACTTAGAACTGGAAACATAGTTTAATGATAAAGTGTCTGCCAAATGGTCCTGAATCCCTGGGCTCATGTTCCACCATTAAACAAAACAAAACAAAACAAAACAAAGCAAACAGAACAGAACAAAACAAAACACACACACACACACACACACACACACACACACACACAACCAAAAAACCAACCAACCAATCAACCAACCAACCAAACAAAAACAACCAAAAAAAAATCCCAAACTCAAACAAAACAAACGTTAAAAAATGCATTGTGTTTTTAGACCCAATGCTGGGCATTGCAATACTGAAATAATAAGATTGTGAGTTTCTGGTTCCTGAATCCACTTATGCAGTACGGAAGGATGAAGGCATGAGGATACACAAGTGCATTATCCAGAACACACAAATACTGTACCAGGCAGGATGCCTAACCAAATAAATATCCGTGTCCTACTCTCACATGCCCACATGGCCTTGTCAATGATCCTGAGATGGGGACATCATGCTGGATTACTTGGAAGAACAAAACACAACCATAGACATCCTTATAAGGAGGGAGGTGAGGCAGGAGGAGAAGGACACACCATAGTAGAGGCAAGAGAGGTAGAGGTGAGAGATAAAGAATAACCTGAAGACCCCGTGTTGACAGCTAAGAGTCTAAAGATTGAGGCAAAGACCATAGAACAGACAATGCAGGTGATCTGCAGATGCTACAGAAAAAAGAGAAAAGAAAAAGTCTCCCTCAGATTCCTTTGTCACTTACAGTTCTGTAAGAGTATGAATCTGTGCTGTTTTAAGCCACTTAGTTTATGGTGATTTGTTATAAAACTTGTGGTTAACTACTACAAAAATATTACAGTTCAGTACATAAATATACTGTAAAATCCTACATATACAACTGAACATTTTCTGCTAGTCATATGAAAATATATAAAAACAGTTAAATAATAATATATGTAATAATAGTTAAAATTAATTTAAATAGTTACCTTATTGAATACAATATGTTCAATTACATAATATATATTACATAAACATAGTTTTGGTTTAATATAAATTTTCTATTTTTGAGAATGTTAAGCAAACAGGTAACATATTTTGATTATGTTTACCCCCTCATGCATATTACTCATTTTAAATGAACATATCATTTTATATACTTCCTTCTTTTAATTTTCAAAAACTCGGTATACACTTGATGCTTATTGCACAGTTCCAAGTTTTTCAACCAGTTGAAATATTTGGCTGCCATCCGTGGCTGGTGGCTGTAGTGTGGAACAGCTAGAACATTGACTTTCGATCAGTCCATTTGGTCCCACTCACTGACCTACAGGTGGAGCCCACTGCCAGCATCAGAATCTCCATCTCCTGAGCGATCGCTCTGCCTACCAAATATCATAAAGCATTGCTCTCTGAAGACTTGATAAAACCTCCACTTCCCACCATCCCTGTAAAAAGCTCCTTGAATATTTGTTTCAAATGTCCTACTTCCAAATCAACACCTGGAGATTTCTTTGTAGATTTTCAACCCCTGTTGGGAAAATTCAGAGGTTTCTTTGGAGAATTAATTCTGGTGCACTTTTGCAATGAAAGCTTCTTCATTCATGAATTTGGTATTCGGTCCAATTACCCCCAAGGTAGAGTAGATACAAGTCCATTAAAAAAAGTTAGCTACTCACTGAGTAGGTCCTCAGTAAAGCCTAAGGACATGTCACAAGTCACTTCTTTTTAATAATGGCACATATAGTTCTTGCGAAATGTCCGACACAGCTTAAAATGCTGATCCTGTGACATGGCAAGACAGTGCGTTCCATTTTTGTATTCTTTTTGTTTTGATTATTTGTGTTTGTTTTTGTTTTCCAAGACAGAGTTTCTCTGTGTAGTGTTGGTGTTGTGGAACTCACTATACAGACTAGGCTAGTCTCAAACTCACAGAGATCTGCCTGCCTCTGCCCCACAAGTGCTGGGATTAAAGGTGTGTGCTATCACTGCCTGGCTTTTATCTTGTATTTTTTTTTTAACAAAAAATTTTTTAATTGGATATTTAATTTACATTTCAAATGTTATTCCCCTTTCCCGGTTCCCCCTCTGGAAATCCGCCTATCCTATGTCCTCCACCTGCCCCACTTCTATGAGGGTGTTTCTCCACTCACCACACCCATCCACTCCCACCTCCACGCCCTGACATTCCCTTACACTGGGTCATTGAGCATTCACAGGAACAGGGGCCTCTCCTCCCACTGATGCTCAACATATGATGCTACATATGTGGCTGGAGCCATGGGTCACTCTATGTGTACTCTTTGGTTCATAGTTTAGGCCCTGGGAGCTATGGGGGCGTCTGGTTGGTGGATATTGTTCTTCCTATGGAGTTGCAAACCCCTTCAGCTCCTTCAGTCCTTACTCTAACTCAATTTTGGTCGCCATGCTCATTCCAATGTTTAGTTGTAAACATCCTCTTCTGTATCTGTCAGTCTCTGGCAGAGCCTCTCAGGAGACATCCATATTAGGCTCCTGTCAGCAAGCACTTCTTGGCCTCAGCAATAGTGTCTGGGTTTGGTGTCTGTGTATGGGATAGACCCCAGGTGGGGCAGTCTCTGGATGGCCTCTCCTTCAGTCTCTGCTCCATACTTTGTCTCCATATTTCCTTTACACAGGAGCCATTGTGGGTTAAAAATTTGGAGATGAGTGAGTGGCCCCATCCCCTAATTGGGAGACTTGCCTAACCTCTGGATATGGTCTTTAGAGATTCTCCCTTCCTCTTTGTTGGGCATTTCAGCTAATCTCATCTCCCTTGGGTCCTGGGAGCTTCTTGCTTTCCTGGTATCTGTGACTTGCTGGTGGCTACCTGCAGTTCTGCATCTCCTATTGCTACACACTTCTGTTCAATTTCCTGACCCTCTGTATATCATCCTGTCTCCTCACATACCTGATCCTTCTCCGTCCCCGCCCCTCCTTTCTTCCTCCCAAGTCCCTCCAATCCTCTACTCCCTTTTGTTCCCCCTTCTAAGAAGAACTGAAGCATCCATACTTTATTCTTCTATCTTCTTGAACTTCATATGAGTTCATACATTCTGTGAATTGTATTGGGTATTTCCAGTTTTTGGACTAATAGCCACCTATCAGTGAGTGCATACCATGTGCTTTCTTTTGTGATTGGGTCACCTCACTCAGGAAGATATTTTCTAGTTCCATCTATTTGCCTATGAATTTCATGAAGTCATTGTTTTTAATAGCTGAGTAGCACTCCAATTTGTAAATGAACAACATTTTCTGTATCTATTCCTCTGTTGAGGGACATCAGGGTTGTTTCCAGCTTCTGGCTATTATAAATAAGGCTGCTATGAACATAGTGGAGCATGTGTCTTTGTTATGTGTTGGAGCATCTTTTGGGTATATGCCCAGGAGTGGTATAGCTGGGTGCTCAGGAAGTCCAATTTTATGAGGAACCACCAGACTGATTTTCAGAGTGGTTGTATCAGTTTGCAATCCCACCAACAATGGAGGAGTGTTCCTCTTTCTTCACATCCTCTCCAGCATCTGTTGTCACCTGAGTTTTTGATCTTAGCCATTTTGACTGGTGTGAGGTGGAATCTCAGGGTTGTTTTGATATGCATTTCCCTGATGACTAAGGATGTTGAACATTTCTTTAGTTGCTTCTGGGCCATTTGATATTCCTCAGTTGAAACTTCTTAGACCGAGAAATGAACCCACACAGCTATGGTCACTTGATCTTTGACAAAGGAGCTAAAACCATTCAGTGGAAAAAAAGACAGCATTTTTAACAAATGGTGTTGGTTCAACTTGTGGTCAGCATGTAGAAGAATACAAATCAACAAATTTTTATCTCCTTGTACAAAGCTCAAGTCCAAGTACATCAAGGACCTCCACATAAAACCAGATACACTGAATCTAAAAGAAGAGAAAGTGGAAACGAACCTCAAACTTATGGACATGGGAAATTTTCCTGAACAGAACACCAATGGCTTATGCTCTAAGATCAACAATTGACAAATGGGACCTCATAAAATTGCAAAGCTTCTGTAAGGCAAAGGACACTGTCAATAGGATAAAACGGCAACCAACAGACTGGGAAAAATCTTTACCAGTCCTACAGCCAATAGAGGGCTAATATGCAATATATACAAAGAACTCAAGAAGTTAGACTGCAGAGAACCAAATAACCCTATTAAAAATGGGGTACTGAGGTAAACAAAGAATTCGCTTACATTCTTGCTGAGGTCTTTCAGGTTACTAGAACTTGATCTCCTTTATGGAGAATATGGTGGAAAACAACCCAACTTTACTTCAGGAACCCAAGGTCAAGATGACCAGATAAATTATCTTAGCTTCTGTTAATATGCTTGCTTGCTCATAACTCCCCCTGCACCTGCCAATATTAGAATGTGTGTGTGTGTGTGTGTGTGTGTGTGTTTGTGTGTGTGTTTTACCTTAAAAACTCCTTACCCTAAACATTCAGAGCTACACTTGAGTCTTCAATACCTGAATGTAGTGTCAGTTTACTGGAATAGAGACTTTCCAGTGGCTATAAATTCTGGTGTGAGTGTTCAATTCTGGAGGGCTCACCATACCAATCCCATTGCTTGTTTACACACATGCATTATCATTACTGAGAAGGCTAAGGCATGCCATATGTCATCTCCTTAAAATATTTACAGTAACCAATGATGTTTTGCCTTGGAATTTTATGATTTTTCTACTTTGAGATGGGAGCTACTCTACAGTAAACTAAACACAGTAAACATGGTTATTCTAAAAGGATAGAAGAATCATTTGACAAAATTAATACCACTAAAACATCAGCAACTGGGTGAGATAAGGAGATCTGAGCATAAACGTGGAAAGCTCAGGGACCATCCTTTTCTTTCCACACATTTACTTCTTTATTTTTCACTCTGTTGTTTGAGGGGAGGAATTTGGAAAGGAATCCTCAGCTGACAGTAGAGACAAGCAAGTTCTATAGTATTTTACTTTGTAAACAGTACACAAGAAGACCGAAAAGGATGTTCTCTCTCTCTCTCCCTCCCTCCCTCCCTCCCTCTCTCTCTCTCCCTCCTCCCTCCCTCTCTCTCTCTCTCTCTCTCTCTCTCTCTCTCTGTGTGTGTGTGTGTGTGTGTGTGTGTGTGTGTGTGTGTGTGTGTACCACAGTAGGAGAGCCTGCGATGTTTTAAAACTATGATATGACTGCATAGAGTTCTGGGGCCAATGAGATGGCTAATGGGTACAAGGACCTTTTGCCAAGCATGATGAACTGAGTTCCACCCCTGAGACCCATATAGTAGAAGAAAAGAACCAACTCCCACAAGTTATCTTCTTATCTCCACACATATTCACACACACACACACACACACACACACACACACACACACACACACACACACACAAAAGCAAAGGGTTTTCATTTGGGACATAACACAGATTGGTCTTATGTGGGCTTTTTTTTTGGTTCTTTTTTTTGGAGCTGAGGACCGAACCCAGGGCCTTGCGCTTCCAAGGTAAGCGCTCTACCACTGAGCTAAATCCCCAGCCCCTTATGTGGGCTTTTAGAAAGCAGATAGCATGCAAGGGTTTATCTAACAAACACTTTAGGAGTGGAAGGAAAGTTCAGGAGCAAAGCCCAAAGCCAGTATGTTCAGCAAGCAGCTTTTGGGGTGTTATCCATTGGCAAATGAAAGAATTCCCTTTAACAGATATCCATGAGTAGGGTCAGAGGGAAGAAAGAGGCAAACCCTTGGTCCATCCTTTGTTAAGATATGAAACTGAGATTTCCTTACACAGCTGGATTATTAGTGTAAGAAATATTGAATACTAATCTCTATCAGATGCGTAGTTGGTGAAAATTTTTCCCATTCTGTAGGCTGCCATTTCTCCTACTGATAGTGATTTTTGCCTTACAGAAGCTTTTCAGTCTCATGAGGTCCCATTTACTAATTGTTGACATTAGTGTTTTTACTATATGTCTTCTGTTTGGGAATTGTCTCCTATGTCATTGTGTTCAAAGCTATTCCCTACTTTCTCTTCTGTCATTTTTAGTGTGTCTGAAGTTATATTGAAGCCTTTGATCCATTTGGACAGGCTGATAAATCTGATCTATTTGCATTTTTCTAGATACCCAGTTAGACCAGCACAGTTTGTTAAAGATGACTTCTTTTTTGATTCATTGTGCATTTCTGCATTTCTGGCTTCTTTATAAAAAAAAATCAAGTGTCTATCAGTGTGTGGATTTATGTCTGTGCCTTTGATCTGATTCCATTAATAAACAAGTTTGTTTTTATGTCAATACCTTGCAGTTTTTATTACCGTATAGTGCAGCTTGAAATCAGGGGTGGTGATACCGCTGCAAGTTCTTTTATTGCTCATAATTATTTTATCTACCCTGGGTTTTTGTTTTTCCATATGAAATTGAATATTGTCCTTTTCAGATCTTTAAAGAATTGTTGGAATTTTGAGGAGGATTGCATTCAGTCCATAGAGTGGTTTTGGTAAGATGGCCATCTTTACTCTGTTAATTCTACTGATCCAAGAGCAGCATAGGGAAACTTTCTATTTTCTGTTATTTTCTTTAATTTCTTCTTTCAAAGACTTGACTTTTCTGTCATAAAAGTCTTTCATTTCCTTGGTTGTAGTTACTGCAAGACATTTTACATTATTTATAGCTATTGTGAAGGGTGTTCATTCCCTGATTTCTTTCTCAGCCCATCCTTCGTTTGTATATAGCAAGGTTACTGATTTTTTTTTGAGTTTAATATTGTATACAGCCATTGAAGGTGTTAACCAGCTTTAGAAGTTCCTTGGTAGAATTTTTGGAGTTGCTTATGTCAAATCATCTACAAATAACTATACTTGACTTTTTTTCCAATTTGCATCCTCCTGGTCTCCTTCAGTTGTCTTATTGTTCTAACTAAAATTTCAAGTATTATATTGAGTAGATATGGAGAGAGTGGACAGCCTTGTCTTGTCTGTGATTTTAGTGGAACTGCTTTAAGTTTTTCTCTATTTGATTCATTGTTGGCTACAGGCTTGCTGTATTTTGTCTTTATTATGTTTTGATATGTCTCCAGTATCCTGAATGTCCCCAAGACTTTTATCATGATGGGGTATTGGATTTTGTCAAAGACTTTTTCAGCATTTAATGAGATGAGCATGTGTTTTTTTCTTTCACTTTGTTTATATGGTGGATTACATTGAATGCTCTGGGATGAAGTCTACTCGATCAAGGTAGAGGATGTTTTTGATGTGCTCTCAGATTTGGTTTGTTAGTATTTTGTTGAGTATTTTTGTATCAGTTCACAGAGGGAAATTGTAACTCTCTTTCTTTGCTGAATCTCTGTGTTCTTTGGACATCAGGGTGACTGTGGTCTTGTAAAATGAACTGGGAAATGTTTCTTTTGTTTCTGTTTTGTGGGATAATTTCAGGGGCATTGGTGTTAACTCTTTTTTGAAGGGGGGTGCCTTTTAATGACTATTTCTTTAAGAATTATAGGTTTTTTTAAGTTGTTTATCTGATCTGGATTTATCTAAAATATATAAATAATCCAGGAAAGTAGACATTAACAAACCAGGTAATCCAATTAAAAATGGGGTATAGATATAAGCAGAGAATTCTCAATAGGAAACTCAAATGTCTGAGAAATGTTCAACATCCTTAGCCATCAGAGAAAAATGCAAATCAAAACCAAGTTGAATTTTCATCACACCTGTCAGAATGGCTAAGATCAATAAAAAAGTGACAGCTCATGTGGAACAAGGGAGCACGCCTTCATTGATGGTGGGAATGCAGACTTACACAGCACCATAGAAGTCAAGGTGGCAGTTCCTCCGAGAATTGGGATTCAGTATATCTCAAGACCCAGCAATACGAATCTTGGGCATATACCCAAAAGATGCTCCATTTTACCACAGGAATATTTGTGCTAGGATGCTTGACTATGTTCATAGCAGCTTTATTTATAATAGTCAGAATCTGGAAATGACCTAAATGTCCCTCAAACAAAGAATGGATAAAGAAAATGTGGTGCATTCACACAATTAGAAAAAATAGCATTGTGAAATTTGCAGACAAATGAATAAAGCTAAAAAAAATTTCTTAGTGAAGCAACCCAGACCCCAAAAGACGAACATGATATGTAGTCACTTATATTAGCTGTTAAGTAAAGGATAAACATGCTACAATCTACAGAGCCAGAGAATTTAAGTAACAAGGGGAGTTCTGGAGGATGCATGGATCTCCCTGGGAAGGGGAAATAGAATAGATATTGTGGGTGGACTGGGAGCAGGTGGGGATGGGAATAGGTGGGTGAGAGGGGGATGGGTAGGGAAAAGTACAGGGAGAGATAATTGGAATAGGGGGGCATCTAGGGGGCAATGCGAAATCCTACTGCAGTGGAAACTTCCTGGAGTCTATGATGTTAACCCTAGCAAGGATTCCTAACAATGGAGGATACAGAGCCTGAACTGGCCATCTTCTGTAACCTGGTAAAGCTTTCATTGGTGGCACTGGGATACCAGCAAAGCTACAAAACCTTTGACCCACAACTTGTCCTGTCTGCAGAATGTGCTAGGGCAATGGTGACTCAGGGCCTTTTGGAGTGGCCATGGAATGACTGTCTAACTTGAGGCCCACACCACAAGAGGGAGCCCATGCCAGCCATTGTTTATATGACCAGGGACCAGAAGCTGGATGGTAGAATCAAACACTCATAGTTCAGTGCTTAGTTCAGTCTTCATGAGAGACACTTCCTTTAGCAGTTTATGGGAGCAGATGTACACCCACTGCCAAAGATTACACGGAGCTCAAGGGAACCCCAAGGTAAAGGGCGAAGGAAGGATTGTAGGAACCAGATGAGAACTTGTTCCATAGAATCAACTAAGCAGGGCTCATAGGGGCTCAACAAGACTGAAGAGGCAATCACAGAGTCTCGAAAGATCTGCACTAGGTCATCTGCATAATGTTATGGTTTTTTTAACTTAGGTTTTTTTTGTGGGGATCCTAACAGTGGAAGGGGGAGCATCTCTGACTTTTTTTTGCCTGCCTCAGGACCCTTTTCTTCATACTGGGTTGCCTCGTCCAGGCTTGGTATGAGGGTTTATGTCTAGTCTTATTGTATCTTGGTATGCTGTGTTTGATTGACCTCTGGGAGGCCTGCCCTTTTCTGAAGGGAAATGAAGGAGGTATAGTGGATCTTGGGGAGAGGGAAGTTGAAGGGGTGAGTGGGGGGTGGGGCTGTAGGACTGGGAGGGGACTTCAAGGAGTGGAGGAAGAGGAGGTTGTAGTCTGGATGTATTTTATGAAACAAGAATAAATAAAAAGGAAAAAGAAAAATATGAAATAAGAGTATTTTTATCAAATACTGTAAATCTACTACTTAAGACAATTGATCATAATTTTTTTTTATTTCCTCTGCCTTGTTCAAGTTTTATGCAATGTTTTATTCTTCCTACCCACAAAGGCTCAGGGCTCTATTCTAGGAATTTGATGGCCTGAAGTAGTGACCCATTTTTCTTGGAGCACTGACTCCTTTCTGTTCTTCTATCTCCTGAGTTGCAATTATTTCATAATAGCCAGGTGAATAAGATTGTGAGGTTAGACCACAGCCAATGGAGCAAAGACATAGCCACCACCTGAACTAGAAAACCCAAGTGTAGGCATGTCTACCTGTGTTCACCCTTCCCCAGTTCCACTGATGAACTGTAAAGTCTGCCTTGTCCAGATACTTGTGTTGGAAAGGTGCTCTCTCTTAGTGACCCCAAACACATTTCTTATAAAAGCAAATTCATGCTCTGATGAAAAAGTAGACTAAAGATTTTAGTCTCTAAGAAAAAGAAGTTTGAAATGTCTCTAATAGGGAGAGAAAATAAGAGGATGTGAGAGAGTCTGGGTTAAGAAGTATCCTTGCTGACAATTTGGCAGAAGCGATGAGCGATAAGACTACCAAAAGGAAGAAGCACAAACGAGTCCCAGTATTCAAAACCAAGCAATGGTCTGCAAGGTACCTAAGAACACCAAGGCAAAAAAACCACAAAGGAGAAAAGACCAAATCCATGGTGAGAAAATACATTATTTCAAAGGCTGAGATATGTGGCTCAGTGTACTGTGCTTGCTAGAATGCATGGAGTCTTGGGTTCGAGCTCCAGCCTCACAAAAGCAATCAAATGAGACTAAGCATGGAAGGAATAGCAATTGACAAAATGCTATTAAGGACTTAATTAGCTCATAGTAATTATATATGCAGTAGCAATATCACCATAGCATTCCTATGCATATATAAGATGTGTCCTGATCACTGTTACCCACTTTGTCTTCCTCCTCTTCTCTCTGGCCCCACTCCTCTTCTCACTTTCTATCTCATCCCCCTTCTACCATCATGAAACAACACAGGAACTTTCAGGTTGGGCACAGAGTACTGAGGAAGGTGCTCAGAAAAGACATTTGTAAGCTAATCATTTACAAAAGGTGTAATAGTCATTTATGACAAAAAACAAAACAAATGAACAAACAAAAACCGTGAGTTTACCACCTACAGGCAATCTCTAAATGAACTCCCAAAGGCTGTTTCCTGAAATATTAAATTCAACCCCAAAGAGCAAATTGAGGTATAGAAATGACTAATGAACTGTGTAATTACAATATGAGACTAAATATAAGTAAACACCGGTTGCATAAACCACTAGTAAAAATGGCATTAACAACTACATTCTGATAAAGAACAATGGTGGGAAAATAATGAACACCATTGACATGCAGATGGGAGAGGACAGCCAGAGCTGTTAACTGTTATGAAGTATGTATATATTTACAAAAATAGAAATAACTGGGTAGTTTCCAAACAACTAGAGGAAAAGAGTGAAGAATGGTATAAAAACAAATAAATAAACAGCAAAGGAAGAAGAAGGAAAGACAGCAAGATAACTCCCACAAAACAATATGGCGGAACTAAAGCTCCATGCACATCACAATGCTTATCTGCAGTCTGTTCTAGCTAAAACACTGGATCCAGATTAGCAGAAATCTACTCATTGTCTGCTCACAGGGCTGCATCTGTAACACATGCTTAGGAAGGTTAAAAGGGAAAAGACCACCAACATCTTTGAAGGAACTAACTCTAAGGCTGTTTGTGTTTTAATATGAAATCCCATGGTTCCTAGAATGAAAAGTGTTATCAGAACTGAGAACTGAAGCCAAAGAAGAAAAAGCCCACTTGACTAGAAAAGTAATATATCTTATTAAAATAGGCCCAAAAGAAGTAAAATTTGTATATTTACAAGAAATACTGGCAAGTCCTCAATTATCCTATGAGAAGTCAATATATTATGTTAAATAATTGGCAGACAAAGAAGACAAACACTTGGTGATAATTTAGAGAATTTCATAATTATCAGCTTTGCTCTGTCCCACAGGTCTGCACTCACTCCTCCAACATGATGCCAGACAGACAAACACCTACCAAATAGAAAACAATTATCCTGCTGTTTGGTTAAAAATGAATCAAAGTGTCAGTGAATCAGTACCAACAGTTCAATAGAAAGTTACCATGCCAATTAAATCACTAGTGTGATATTTATTTTAAGAAATTCAGCAGATCTAGTATATAATAAAAACAGACTGGGCATTTGGCAAAAGTCAGTACAATCTAGTGACAAAAATTTCTTGTAAACTAAGAAGGGGAGAGAGTTTCACTAGGTGAACATATAACAGGAAACATTATGCTTACAAGTTTAAAATTGTCTCCCTCCCCAGGGCAACTTCCTTGGCCTTGCTCCTTGGGCCCAGTGAACCTGCCGAGAGTGATTTCCCAATAAACCTGCTTTTATATACTTAATTCGGCTTGAGTTGATTCATTTCACCAGTGGAGAATAACTTATCATGTTTGTTGATTTCATGTAGGAGGATGTGTGCAGCTAGACAGGAAGTATGTCCGTATGTGTCCTTGCCCCTAATTGCATGAAGACAGGGAGTATGTAGCGTTATGAGTTTTGCCTTTATAAACCTCTGACTGATATAATTCAGAAATGCATCTTGATAGTGCTCTGAGGTGCAGGCCTGGCTCCCTGAGTATCTGGTGCCAGTTCCTGAATAAAGCCTCTTCTTTATTCATCGTCAGCTTGGTGAGTCTCTGAAGGACCCCATGTGTTTCATAACACACAGAAAGTATCAATAAAAACCTTAATTGTAAGTATGTACTAGTGGAAGGTTAGACTCATTCCTTTTACAATTAAGGGTAAGAAAACATCTCTCCATTTCTACTCTGAAATTGTGCCGAGAGCCTTGCTGGTGAATTTAAATGAGACAAAGATGTAAAATACCCATGATTACAAAGGAGGAGACACACTTGTTCTTTCTCCATTATAATACGATTTCTCTACCCAGAAGCAAAAAGTCCACAAATTAGAATTATTATAATGAGTAAGAGGTTTAGCGATCTTCCCGGGCTCAGATAACGCAAAACTGTACCCTTATTTACCAGAAGTGAAAGGCTCACAAAACATTAAAATGAACAGAAGCACTGTTTGCAATGACTGAAGCAAAGCCATCGTGTGGAACACACCTACTAAGTCAAGCCACTGGAGCTAACAAGCCATGGTCTCTGTATTTGTTCCACCCTCGAGGTTCCAGTTTTTTCTGAACTCATGTCCTGACTTCCTTCAGTGATGAACTATGATGTGGAAGGGTAAGCCAAATAAACCCTTTCCTCCCAATTTGGTTTTTGTCCTGGTGTTTCATCACAGCAATAGTAACCTTAACCAGGACAATATGTATATGAATCCATAGAGCAGAGAAAGAAATAGCATAGTGTTTAAATGTCAGTTATTGTTCCATGTGTGTAAATAAGTGCGAGACAACTGAAAACCACAAACAGCCAATGGCAGAGAAAAGACCTTCAAACTCACTGGTGTTAGAGGCCATGGCATGAGTGCTGCACTGGATAGCATCTGGAAAAACTGAGGCAGCCTACAACTGCAATGGGGGGTGTTTCCCAGTTCTCAGACTTAGAAGAGAAGATATCAAGAATTGCAAAGGTATGGAATGACAGGCACTCAAATAAAAGCTTCTGAAAGGACATAGGTGTGTAATTAGGGACAACTGGGAGATACCTAGACAACAGTAGCTGTTCCCCTCTTACAAGCCAGCTATGACCTCTGCATATTCCTGTAGAGAATAGCACACATGCTTAGGGAGGCAGAGCCCAGTGCCCATCCTAGTCAACTCTCTGAGGCTATTTACATCACTCCTCCTCCTTCTGCTCAGCCGATCAGTCACAGTGGACCTCCTTGTTCCCAGTTCACATTCGGCACAGCTCAACCCCAGGCCCTTTGGGTTTACTATTTCTTCTTCCTGGTAACTGCCCAGTTCTTTCTGTTTTACCTGAACCTGAATGCACCATTAAACCCTTTCTAATTTACCTTTAATATTAGCGTTATCATAAGTATAAACCACACTATATTTATTTACTTACTTGTAGAATGTAAGTTTACTGAAGCACCCTTTTGATTTTCTTCTGTTTACTAAAGTATCTCTGGTATTTAGCATGGGACCTATTTCTCAAGAAGATGAAGAAATCTGCTTTGTGTGGAGACATTTAAGCACTTCAATCTAGATCAACATCAATCATCTTTCCTTCTCCATGGAGAGAGAATAGATCATCTATACCTGATGTCAAGAGAGGAATTGAGAAGGAACACGAGTGACCAGAAAGGAAGCAGATGAACCAATGACCCAGGTGAAGTTCAGGTGGGTGTGAATGCCACGTTACATGTGTCTAACAACCAGTGTTCTTCAACGGACCTCAAGTGGGTGTGTGGCTTAGAAATCTGAAATCTGGGGCTGGAGAGATGGCTCAGCGGTTAAGAGTACTGACTGCTCTTTCAGAGGTCCTGAGTTCAATTCCCAGCAACCACATGGTGGCTCACAACCATCTGTAATGGATTCTGATGCCTTCTTCTAGTGTGTCTGAAGACAGCTACAGTGTACCTATATAAACGAAATAAATAAATCTTTAAAAAAATTAAAAAAAGAAATCTGAAATCCATCTGGATGACTAGCTATGAGTACATCACATAGACAAATAAAAATGCCTTGTGTTCTCATCAGAGGATGTAAGCCATGCTAGCTGGCTCTTAGGTTGTGGAGTGCTGGCATCTTACCTGTACCTGAGCACTGGGGGCTGGTGTGACCTTGATTGTTTGTCTGCTTAATCACGACCCAGGGAACTCCAGCCTCTCAGAACCCAACATAGCACACTTGGAAGCAGAAGGAGAAACCGCCTTTTAAGGCTGAGCATTTGCACAGTCATGATCCAGCCACACCTTATTAGGTACACACACGAGAGAAAAGTGGGCAGTGTACCCCACATGGTGTGTGTAAGTGTGTACTAATGTGTCAGCTGGTTCCAAATCCTGGAACTGGGCACAAACTAAATACCCATCAAAATTAGATAGGATAACCATTTGGTAGGTTAATGTTAAAGTCACAACATCAAGTGAAAGAAGCAGATTTCAGAGTCAAAAATCATGTATGGTATTAAAATTCAAGACCCTTCCTATGGGTGGAGGTGGAAAGAAATGAATAAACATAAAGCACAATGGGGATTTGTTTCCATGGTTGGTGATTTGGAATCACTTCCTTTCAGTTGCTGTTTGGGGATATATATGCTAACCCCTCAGCCTTCTTTGATCTGCAAGAAGAAAAGTTTTTCCATTGAGAAAACTCAATCACTTGCACCTGTATGTCAGGAGTTGTCTGTTTGGGATATAGGTCTAGTAACCCCTCAAAAGAGGAGTGTCCAACGGATGAGCCTTCCTTCTTTGATCTGCAAGAAGAACACCCATTCAAGCCTGCCCCCACTGGTTTCCATTGAGAAAACTCAACTGTCTGTGTCGAACCTCACAGCCTCATGCACTGAACTGAGCGGGACCCCTTGTCAGGAAAGTATGTACAACAATGCCAAGCAAGTCAACTGTCTGGTGTGACCTCATAGGTCAATGAATATCCTAGTGCAGAACAGTGGAAGCCCTGGGTCCTGCTAAGACTAGACCCCCAGTGAACTAGAAGACAGGGATGTTTGCAAATGTACATAAGAAATACTGTTAATAAAAAAAAAAAAAAAAAAAAAAGAAAATTCATACTATTCTTAATGAAATTTTGGAAAAAAAAAAAAAGAGTGGAGTGTCTGTATATTCATGATGGTTACTGAGAGGGATAAGGATCTCAGCATACACTGTGTTGGGGTTGGATCAGAACTTTGGGGATGAGGTTGATCAGGCTGCATGACTGAAGGAACACTGAAAGGTGAGGTCAGGAAAGCACGCGGATTGTCTGAGAAGGATGCTGAGGCTTGATGGGGACAGGAATAAATGTTCCATATTAGGGATGAGAAGGTATGTGGGCAGAGGTCAGAAGGCCTTTGTTTAGTCAGAAATCTGATGATCGTTAACCATTAAAGGAGAACATTTAGAGAGAGATGAGCAGTGGTGAGTGGGGCACGCCACAAATCTTAATAAAATATACAGGCAGCAGTTAACTCTTAATGATAGACAGATTTACAAATAAACATAGGTAAATGGATATTTAACATATTACATTTGTATATAAGTGAGTCTAGCTGTGTGTATGTATGTATTTTCAATTGTATAGGTAACATATTAACTGCTTGTGGAGAAATAGTGAAGCACAGAGGAAAGTGTAACTGGTAACCCCACTCTCCAGATACGACATTGTCGAAGTCTTCATACTGAAAATTGTAATTTAATTAGTGACTCAATATTAATCATATGGAGGTATACAACAAGAAGAATTTGAATAGAAAGCTCAGGTCAGAAGATCTTTATGGTTGGTACTCTTTCCAACCCTAACTTCCTGTCAGGGTCTGCATCAACAGGCAGTGAGACAAGCTGACAAAGATTTGTTTTCTTTCTTCCCTCAGATAATTGAGTTAGCATATTTCTGTCAAGATGACCATGTCTAAAGGTTTCCAATACAATTACAACCCTCACCCTTTCCAAATAAAGGTACCATGGGGAAGATGACATGTGCTTCTCCTTTTCCAACACAGCTTGTCAATCTGGAAGGTAGAGTTTGAGTTGTTGAACATGGAGAACCATTCTGGGTCCTGGTTTTGCTGAAAGATCAAATAGTGGGTGCAGGTTATAGGAGGAGACAAAATGTGGGAGTAGGGACTAAAGATGGGCCAATTGATACACTAAATTTATTAATTTTGTCTATTCCAAGATAATTTTCAAGTCTTTTGTATAACTGCATTTGGAAGAGGAGAGACTGAGAATAGACTTGTGAAATTTCTCAGGAGCTTTAAAAAACTTTGTATACGTGCCACATGGGAGCACTGTGACCTGACTATCAAAATGTTTGAATGTCTGGACAGATTCTAAGACAGAAAGGAGTCCCTTTCTTGACCAATTTTTATCACAGAAACTAGATGATGGCTCTGAAGAAGTCTGGTTGTCAAGACGATTATGGTCTATCTTCCATCATTATTGTGACTTGCTGATGGACAATAGGGGGTACTTTCCTCCCCTGTCAACAACAGCTCAGGTGTTCTTGGGTTGGCTCCTTAAGGACCTTCACCCATGATGGGCACAGAGCAGCCCCCAAAGCCCTCTGTGGCCACCACGCCCATGCTTCCCTCCCCAGGGAGACTTTGCAAGTGGCTTTCAGCCTTGCAATGACCTGATTATTATTTAGATCTAAACCTCTTTAAGCATCATGCGCATGTATCTGAATTTCTCTAGCAATGACGATGATGGTGGGAAGAAGCCCAAAGTCCGGGTGGTTATTTGTGAACTAAAAATGTGCCTGGTTGTTTCTAAGGAGAGAAAGAAAGGGTGTAGAGTTGGGTGGGCGATGAGGTAGAGAGGACCTGGGAGAAGCTGGGGGAGGGGAAACCATAATCAGAATATATTATATGAAAAAAATCATATTTTCAAAGAAAAAAGGAACAGGGAACCCTAGACTAACAGGATATAGAGTTGATTTCCAGGGTGTAAGTCAGAAATTGCAAATCCTGAGCGGCAGAGACTTCCAGAAACCACAAACTCCAGCTCAGGAAACACAGGGAGATGTGTACTTGCTTAGGTCAAGAGTATTTGATGCTCCTGTAGTTTGTTAAAAAGAATTCTGGCTCTAGTCACAAACAGAATCCTTAAGTTTACTCTAAGGAAACAATTACCAGGGAAGGCAAAACCACAGTGGGAGAGAAAGAGGGACCTTCAATGCTCACATCAATGCATATTAAGAATAATGGCAGAGCCTCATTTTTCCAAAGGGACTAATTTGTCCCTTTGTTTCACTGAATGCTTGCTGAGCCCATCCCCCACCCCCAGTAGTTCAGAAGGTGTATCTCAGACCGCTGTCTACCTTACTCCATTAAAATTGATGTGTCCTTCACGCAGATTCACACCTAGAGACTTAAAGTTTACCAACAAAACACGGATTATTGCCACAATGAAAGAATCCTTTGCACAAAGAGGAACTGCAGGATTCCTTTAAGTAACATATTTCCCTGGTGAGTTTTGCAATACAATTCTTGGCAGGGTAATTTGATCTGCATACAATTTTTCGAAACACACACCTGCAGGGTCAGGAGTGGAGTGTCTGTATATTCATGATGGTTACTGAGAGGCTAAGAATCTCAGCATAGACTGTGTTGGAGTTGAATCAGTCACTGGAGCAAGTTCTGGACCACTGTGGCTACTGCGGACAACTCATTGGAGGCTTTGTTTTCTAGCTGCTGATCTCCTGGAGGAAACCCAGCAGGGAAGACACAGGCAGATCTTGCATTAGCTTTCTAAGAAGAGGTAATGTCCTGACTGACTAAGTATAGTGATTTAGAGTCATTTGCTCGCTGTAATATATGCAGACATTTTGACTTAGACTGAAAATAATAACGAGGGCTGTTATTAGACACTAACGGGACAATGTAGGGAATGCGCTTTATCGAGAATGCTGACACATTAACTATTAGTGTTTATCACTGCGCCCTCCTCCTGCTGCTCGGAACACAGAGCTGTTGATCCTCAAAGATAAAGTGATTAAACACTGAGGCTGTCTTTACTTCCAAAAGATGGCACAGGCACTAAGGCTGCAATAGAAACGTATTTGCCAAGATATCTAAGTCCAGTTTAATATAGGAAAGACTGAAAACATATAGGTCCATTAACCACCAAGCTGATGGGATGTTAAAGCTTGCACATCACAACAAGGCAGTTCTGTGGCAAAATGACTGGAGTCCTATTTCCATCTGCTCAGGGGCACTTGACACTTGCCAGCCCAGTGAACTGCCCACAAGTGCTGCTGCCCCTCGGTATCTTGAGCACAGCTTATCAGCAGGAAGAACCATTACACAGCAGGACAGAGATCCAGCTAAAGGGGGTGACTGAAGTGCAATAGGGGAGAGTGAGAGAATGGGAATTTACATGGATAGACAGCAAGTTCAATGATGGGGATCATGTGAAATGTCACGAGGGAAGTGACATGGGGAGATAGTGATGGTTTTAGTCCAGAGAAACAGAGCGTGATTTAAAACACCAAGAGGAAGAATATCAAACATCAGAATCAAACGCAAACATAAACCAGAGCGAAGACCATGTGTTAAAGGTTAAGATGCCACAGGGCTCAGGAACTGTATTTTGAGTCTGTTAAACAATGGACCAGAAAGCTACTCCTGCATGCATCTGCCCTATTAGAAGTAGGAATCACTTCCTTAGTCAGGGGTTGCTGTTTGGGGATATGTATGCTCTATTAACCCCTCACTCAGCCTTCTTCTGATCCGCAAGAAGAAATCTGGTTTATAACTTGTACCCAGCAATGACTTACTAATTTAGCAACATTTATATATTATATTTACATACTTTTCCAGGACATCATGCTACTATTCGTGAGGTATTATAGCTGATGAGACAAAAGGACCTTGTTGATAGCATTAGAACTGTACTCATGTGTGGACTATACCTGAAGGCCGTCCTTGACCTGACATGATGAGACAGAAAAAGTGCTGATTATTAGACACAGATAGTCTGTACTCTGTTTCCTAGTGAGATTTTTTCTATAGGAACAAACAAGAGATAAGGGAGACTTTTATGATATAATATGATATGATATAATAATCTCCCCTTTTATTGATAGAAAACTGGGCATTTGGGAAATATTCAATTTGTCTTGAAGTTGAAGTCAAACATCCCTAAAGTTTGACCACATACTAAAGCCATTATCGAATAGCATGCCAGGCACAGGAATGATCTCACGCATCATGGGAGTGGCTGGCTCTGGCAGAGGGAGGGGATGATGTTAGCGTGTGCAATGAAGTACTAGATGTCAATGGAGGTAGGATCACATAGTGAACACCTTGGCCCAAACTGAGCGATGAAAGGAACCCAGCAGAGAGACCTTAGAGCCTGTGAATTTTGCGTTAACATCTGTAAACATGAGTCTGTAGTAGGTGACCTCCATGCTCAAGCATTCGGATGCAGGTATTTTGGCTTTGAAATGCTTAACACTGTAGTTTGATCACAGCTAGAAGGATGTGCAAACGTGTAGACAGCACAGTGGTAGATTAAAGACATAACATGCAGTGGATAATGAGAAATCTGCCTGCTTCCAGTGTAGGCTTGAAAGCCATCGTATAGTAAAGGCAAACTAGGCTCATTCCCGTTTATGGTCAAATCTCAGTTTCTCAAGGATTGGGCTATGCTCCACCTGTAACCCTAACTACAAATGATTCTGGACTGCCTGTTCCAGGAAAGGACAACCAAGTCTTTGCTTCAAAAGGGTATTATGACTGCCCTGTTCTGATTAACTTGTTGTGATCACCTTGTTATGACTACCTTGACACCATGTCTCTGTTTTAGGAGGTTGTTATGACCAACTTGTTATGCTTATGTCCTGTAACCCTAACTACCTGTGTGTCAAATCCTCCATTTGGAAACCCCCATTCCTGGACTAGAAAAACCCTTATCTCACCCATGTCCAGGGCTGATCTCTTGAACCCCACCTTTAGGGGTGACAGCTTTTGTACATGAATTTTACAACTTAATTAATTGTTTGCTTTAATTAACTTGGTTATGATTTGGGTCGATGGTCTTTGTCCTTGCATCTGTGAGATTAACAGTTACATGAGATTCATGCTAAGATTCTTCTAAGTTTATTGCATGTCTGAGAATGTTAAAATAAAACATTGCAGTTAAAAAGTAATACCACCTCACACCAGTCAAAATGGCTAAGATAAAGAACTCAAATGACAACAGATACTCGTGAGGATGTGGAGAAAGAGGAACACTCCTTCATTGTTGGTGGGATTGCAAGTTGGTACAACTACTCTGGAAATCAGTGTGGAGGTTCCTCAGAAAACTGGACATTGAACTACCTGAGGACCCAGCTGTATCACTTCTGGGCATATACCCAAATGATGCTCCAAAATATAACAAGGACACATACTCCACTATTTTCATAGTAGCCTTATTTATAATAGCCAGAAGCTGGAGACAACCCAGATGTCCTTCAAAAGAGGATGGATACAGAAAATGTGGTACATTTACACAATGGAGTACTATTCAGCTATTAAAAACAATGACTTCATGAAATTTATAGGCAAATGAATGAAACTAGAAAATATCCTGAGTGAGGTAACCCAATCACAAAAGAACACATGGTATGCACTCACTGATAAGTGGATATGAACCCCAAAGCTCGGAATATCCAAGATACAATCCACAGACCACATGAAGCTCAAGAAGTTGGAAGACCAAAGAGTAGATGCTTCAGTCCTTCTTAGAAGGGAGAACAAAATATTCACAGGAGGAAATACAGAGACAAAGTGTGGAGCAGAGACTGAGGGAAAGAACATCCAGAGACAGCCCCACCCGCATGTCACCAAACCCAGATAATATTGTGGATGCTAAGAAGTGCATGCTGATAGGAGCTGTCTCCTTAGAGACTCTGCTGGAGTTTGAGAAATACAGAGTCAGATGTTCTCAACCAATCATTGGACTGAAAAAGGGGCCCTCTAATGGAGGAGTTAGAAAAAAGACTGAAGGAGTTAAAGGGGTTTTCAACCCCATAGGAAGAACAACAATATCAACCAACCAGACCCCCCAGAGCTCTCAGAGACTAAACTACCTACCGAAGAGTGTACACGTGGAGGGACCCATGGCTATAGCCATAAATGTAGCAGAGGATGGCATTATCGGGCATCAATGAGAGGAGAGGCTTTTGGCCTTGTGAAGGCTCAATGCCCATGTGTAGAGGAATGCCAGGGCGGGGAGATGGGAGGGAGTAGGTTACTGGGTGGTGGGGGAACACTCTCATAGAGGCAGGGGAGGGGGGGGAAGGGATAGGGACATTCCAGAGGGGAAAGCGGGAAAGGGGATAACATTTGAAATGTAAGTAAAGAAAATATCCAATAAAAAATAATACTGTTATCTTGAAATAGATCCTGTACAGAAGGTAAAACCATAGTTAATATGAGAGAAATTAGAGCTGAGATCTGGGCCTTTCGTGTACATTGGAGACCCAGGGAGGAGTTCTCATCTGCACAGTCTTTCCAGTTCTTAGGACGTTGCTCAGTCCTCAGCATAAATTTTTTATTATCTTAAATTTTTTTATTTGAGAATTTCGTACATGACTAAGATGTTCCTTTTAAAAAACTGGAACATGGCCCTGTTGTACTGGTCCTATTATAATTCTGTTCCTTGGCTTTCTTTCTCTGTTCCTGAGAGAACAACATGGGAACATCTTACTACATTTCAGAAATGCACAGAAGTAGATGGTACAAAGCAAAACATAAGAAATGAAGAGGACTTGATATGCTCTGAAGGAGTTTGTGATAAAACAGGAAAGTGTTAGAAAACTAAGGTAGAATGAGCCCGAATCACTCATTAACATCAATAATTGGGGTATCTTAGATCTTGACTTGGAAAACAAACCATTATAGAGAACATGAGGCCCACACCTAGAAATACATTCTTGGTTTTCTAATCAGAATTACAACAAAGATAGCACCTGCTTTTCTTCTTATCAAGCTTGGTTATGTTCAATCCTCAGTAGAGATAAAAATTCAAAACAGAAAAGCAACGTGGAGCTGGAGAGATGGCCCAGTGATTAAGAACACTTGCTCCCAAATCTTAAGGGCTCCAATTCAAATCTCAGAACCCATGTAACAAGCCATGTGCCATGTAAATGCCAGTAACCACAGCTCTGAGGCAGGCAGAGGTCATAAGGCTCTCTGAGAAGCTTTGAGGATCTCTGAGAGCTTTGTGTCTTTTTAGTCTAGTTGAGAAGGTGAGCCCAATGTTCATAGATGAGACTCTATGTCCAAGGAATAAGCAGATTTATAGAGGAGACCTGAGTATCTTCTGGCCTTTGTACTTGCACAGGCACATATAGGGGTATACACACATGCATACCCACATACACATCTATCTATACATATGTACATACATAATACATACATAATAATACATACACACACATATATACATACATACATACATACATACATACATAACGCAGGATGATGCCTGACTCCACTGAATGCACTCATAAACACACAAGAACTGCTCACCCAGAACAGTTTGATGGTTATCTAGTTCACTCAGCTTAGTAGAGTATCTCGTTTCCACACACTGTGCCCATGAAAAAAGCCACTCAGAGGTGAAAGTAAGCTTTGGAGCTTGAATAACAAAAGTCAAAAATCAAAAGACAAAGTGACAAGTGCCAAACAGCAGAGAGCTTAATGGGCCACCAAGAAAATGAACAAGCAAAACAGTCAGTGTGAGGTCAGGCTCTGTCAGCATACACTTCTGGCCTCCTTAATCTCCCTCTGCAACACGCCAGAGCCTTTCGGTAACAAAGAGCAGAGTAAGTCCTGCCCCTGGACCTTCAGGGAAAAAAGGAAGACCCAGTGCTGTTCTGAGCCTCCTACTGGGTTTCTGGTCCAGCCTTAATATGAGAGAGTCTTATTGCAATTTGATGGGTCATGTTTGGTTGATATCCCTGGGAGGCCTGCCCTTTTCTAAAGAGAAACAGAGGAGGAGTGGATGAGAAAGAGGGAGACAGAAGGGACTGAGAGGAAAGGGGAAATGGCAGTTGGGATGTAATATATGAGAGAATTAAATTAATAATCATAAAACCCCATGAGCTCCCTTTAAAAAATGTTTTGGAGGAACTAAGTAAGCAGGGAAGGTGAGGAGGATCCGAGACGAGCAGCTTCAGGGTGTCGCAAGCACACTGTGGCTGGAACGCATGATGCTTCCAAACCCAGCCATTTGGGGACCATCCAAGCTGAGTGAGGGGCAGGACGGTTTCAGGGCTTTCCCCATGTTTTGCGTTCCCGTTACTTCCAGTCTCCTCCACTGACTAAATTTTGGTGAAGTTTAGACAAAATACCTTTTTAAAAAATGCTCGTTAATGTTATGATTTTTATTATTTTATCTGTATACCCTCAGATGTTACCAGAGTCCTGGTTTTAGTCAGATCAAATTAGTGAAGGAGACGTCCATTTGCTTCTCCAGAGTCACATTTGCTTGCAACAGTCTGTTCCTGGTTCAGCATGGGGATTTAAACACAGCCTTGCCGGCAGCCTGATGTCAGGCAGGCTGGGATTAGACAGGACTGCAGGAGTGAGGTATGCATCAGCAAAGGGGAAGCCTCGTGAGCTGCTTCAGCTCCAGTATTCTGCGTCACAGGGTATTCTTCCATGTTCACTGTCTCAGGCAGCAGGCAAGCCCTCCAGTTTCTGGTGAAGCTAAGGATGGTGGCCATCTCCTTGTCGCTCAACTGGAAGTCAAAGACCTGAGTGTTCTCATGTACATGCATTGGCGTCACAGACTTCGGGATCACCATGTTTTTCTGGACAAGGAACCAAATCTCTTGTGCTTTGTGTCAAGCTCTTTAATTGTGGGGTCTTTTAATAGTGAAGGGTCCCCTGTCTTGGTGTTCTCCCCTTTGTCCCGGGGAGAACAGGGGGACTGTAGGCCGTGACGGGGATGCCCTTGGAGTGACAGTACTGGATCAGTCTTTTTCCTGGGTAAGGTAAGGGTGGCACTCGACCTGGTTGGTCGCTGGCTTATGTTTCAGTCCAGGCTTGTTCAGGAGCCTTTCAATATGGAAGTGGTTGAAGTTGGAGATGCCCAAAACTTTCACTGGACCCTTGGTCCACCAGTTCCTCCATACCTTCCCAGGCTTCCAAGGACATTTTTCACTGGTGAGGATATTGCCTTGATCATATTTGGGGAATAATTCCTTTTCCGGCTGAAGTCCCTGTGGCCAGTGAATAAGATAGAGGTCCAGATAGTCCAGTTTCAGATCCATGGGGGCCTTCTGAAAGGCTTCCTTTAGCAGTTTTTTCTCAAAGCAGGTGGGCCACAACTTGCTGATGATGAAAGGGTTCTCCTGCCTCACAACCTTCTCTTTGATGTTCTCTTGGATGGCTTCCCCCACCTCATTCTTGTTGCAATATGCATATGCACAGTCTGCACTCCTAGCATTCAGGAGACTGAGACAGGAGGATTGCAAGTTTGGGATGAGGCCTTCAATGTCTCAGAAAATCAAACCAAACCAAACTAGGATCCATGCTAATGTGATATTTTAGTCTCCGTTGTTGCAAAAACAGGGCAGTGTTGGGATGATATGAAATGCAGCTAAACACAAAAGCCAAAGGGTGCAAAAAACGTTGCCGAGGTCCCCTTCTGTTTATTCGACCTTCACTCAGAGCCCTAGCCACTGTAAATGTTGTTCCGCACACGTACACAAGGAAAGAAAGACTGGCATAGTACATGGGCATCATGTGGTTTATGGAACACGGTTTTCATTCAGAACAGCACAGGGTACAGCAGATCTGAATTCTAAAATGGAAAAGCAACTTAGACCCAACTCTTACACATGCTTGAGAGGAAGCAGAGAATTTAAATAACATGTGCATGCGTGTGTGTGTGTGTGTGTGTGTGTGTGTGTGTGTGTGAGAGAGAGAGAGAGAGAGAGAGAGAGAGAGAGAGAGAGAGAGAATGCTAAATTCTATTAAATAAATAAGTTAAACTCCATTACAAATTAAAAACAATTGTGCGTGCCTGAGTTTATGAGTATGTGCATCATGTATCTGTCTGAGTGTGTGTTTGAGGGAGCACATGTGTGCCATGTGTGTGCATGTACCCATGCATAGGTCAGAAGAGGGCATTGGGTCACCCTGAACTGGCAGTTATAAGTCCCCTGATGTGGGTGTTGGGAACCAAACTCAGGCTCTCTGTAAGAGCAGCAAATGCTCGCAACCTCTGAGACCCTCTCCGGCCCTCACGTCTCCAGTTTTACTTTTCTCCTTTAGGCAGACTAATAATGTCTATATCTATAAAATACCATTAAAGGCCAAACAATGAACATCCAGACAATGGTTAGTTCTTGCTACAAAGAAACACAAAAGTTCTCTCTTAACTGATTCTGTACAAAGCCCCTTGTATAGGAGACTAAAATAAACACTATAACTCCCTTCTGTCATTGCTCGTAAGGTGACAGTGACAATTTTCTTCTTTTCCATGTCTACTTTTCCATCTTTTACATTTGAATGAGTGTTTTTTTTATAAATGCATTTTGTTTCCTGACGTTAACCTACTTAAGCTGTGAGCAGCTGGCTAATGCATGCACACAAATAATTTCTAGTTGTGTAAAAGTTTTGTAATGAGAATTCTGGCTTGCCCCAAAGGAAAATTATTTTCCTTACCCACACTTAATAGGTATTGTCAACCGTGCATTATCTTTCTGGTTTCTAATTTGTAAGGTGATATGATGGCACTTTTTGACAGTTACTAAAATGATGTATGGCCATAAAGATACAGTCTCATGGTTATAAGAAAGATTTATGATTTGGGTTATAGGAGATATTTCACTCCTCAGCAACACGATAGGCATGCTTGAAAGCCCAGCAAAATAGGAATAAATGTTCAGAATGAGCAAGCCTGTCAGGTAATAAAGGAAGTTCTTCAAATCAATGGTAAGGTTACCCAGGGCTGGCGGCTTCTCTATGGGTATAATTTTAATACTGTTTAATAATTTCACCTCAGACGTTTCTAGTCTGTGTCTGTTTGTATTTAAGAAAGCAATTTTCCTATAAAAATGGGGAGCCAAAAAAGATAGATTGAATCTTTTTTTCAAAGCGCTAAGTATATAATATCATGCCCAAGAGTTTGTTTTGGGAACACATGCAAAAGATGTTTCCAAAATCTGCATCTATTCAAAGCCCTTGCTTTTTGGCAGAAAAGTCTAAAAACCGGATTGACTACAATTAAATATAGCAGTCCCCGTCACACCTAGAGTCAAGTTTGGAAATGTTAAGTTACCACTCTTTGTTGATTTGTCTGTTACCAGGGGGTGAGGATTGAGGTGCTCAGGGCTCGCTGAGTTATTGAGGGTCATTGTTCAAACATTGCTTTCCTTAAACGCAGGGGAGCAGCTGAAAGAATTACCCCAAGGAATTGCTGTGCCAAAAGTGAGTGCAAATTAGGCAAGTCCATGAACGTTCTATTTTGGTGAGCCCCACAGAGTGCCTGGGCAACACATTAATTTTGTAAATAATTCTAGTGCTGTGCAAGGAGAACAGACACTGGGGATGATGCCTCAATTTGGAATTCTGGAGTTTCAAATGTGGCTTCATACGGTAGCATGGTGGAGTCACTTTGACCTCATGATTACTTCTAGCCAATTGTATTCAAATTTGTTACGCTTCTAAAATGGAAAAGACTAGATGATCATAACTAACATTTAATGTCTGTATAACAAAATGTCCATGGGGTAAACATAAGCAACTGCTATTTGGAAAACATGAGTAAGTGTCAGGTGCTTTACTCAGCACACTGGGCTTCAAAATGAAAGCATTCTATATTGTTATTTTTATAGTTAGTAGGGTTGAGAATATACATATACATATAAATCTCTATATATGTATTAATAAATATCGATTCTATGTTGTTGGAAGAGATTTTTTTCCTTCATACTCGTAGCCCTCATGTTTTGCTGCCCCTCCCCCTCCACTGGACTAAAGCTGGTAACACAGAGTAAGGAAAGAGCACAAGCATGCAATATCCAAAAAAACATGACATGGGAAGCCATTTCTGGTGGCTCAATGAGACGCGTACTTCAGCTGAGAGCCAGTGTGGCCTGTGCCATCATGCTTTGATGCATGGTCTCGTGTGCCCTGTTCAAAGCAAACCTTATCAGGACAGGCATCTGGGAGAGAATAATATTCTCTCTTCAACTCATTCTGGGGCCCCTGGATTTATGTACTAATGGGCTATCAATGCTTATAAATTTTGTAATGGGTCTTTTAGGAGACAGATAAAAGCATTAGCTGCCTGTTTCTAGAAAAATAAAATGTAGTGTAAAATTTCAAGTTGTCCAGAGCTAATGAAGAGGCTTTGTGGACTTCATGTTAGCCCCTCTTTAACTGGGGACATCTGTTGTATTATGGACAAAGTAAGTATTTCCATCCAGAATAAATGGATCTAATTTAAAAACTAAGTACAAAGCTAACTCCTCAAATTCACAGTTTTGTACAAAAAGTACACATATATGGCAGCACATGTTGTGTGTGGGGTTGATACTGACTTTTGATGATGGATTGGTCCGGCATGGCCTAGCTTACACTCTCGGGTTTGCTTTAACTGTTGACTTGTGACAAATGGGGCATATGCTGGTGTCTGTCAGAGTGTCCTTTCCCAAGAAAACAGTTTCTGTTGGATGAGTTAAGTATGCCTCAGCAGTTAGGATTAGATACAGTTCACCCTAAGCACCTAAGCATTTTGGCTTAGTATTACAACATGAGATAAAGTTAGGCAGGTAAAAACAAACTTAGGTGCAAATGAAAGCAGGTAAACATAAGAAATTGGAACTCTGAACTTCCTGCATGGAAAAGGAATAGAAAACCTCCAGGTAAGCAGACACCCACAAGCTGTTGGGTTAGCTGCAGAATTCCAAGCACTAATGCCTTGAAAGCAAGGGGTATTATTAGAGATAAGGAGGTATACTGCATACCATTAAAATGACAGTTCTCCAGAATATAGACCAATAAAGACACAAGGCAGTTAAATCTTGCTATGTAGACCAAAATATATGGGGGAAACACTCATCGAAACAAATAACTGAAGAGAGGAACTAAAGAAAGACGGCATTTCACATGCAGAGTCTGAGAATTTAGTATTCATTTAGTAAATAACAATCAGTCAAGATTAATGAATAATGCAAAAGATAAGGAAAGTGCAATTAATAGCGGCCCTGTGCTTTAAAAAGCCTCAAAACTTCAGTGATTTAAGTTCATTTCAGCAGGCTGGAGGGAAAAATAAATTAGGCATCCTACACACACATCATAAAAAAGACAAATATAACTATTTTAAATGTCTTAAAGTAAAATGTCACAGGGTAAAAACAGCAATTACCACAGGAGAAAACAAACATAGAACCAACAGAGACGGTTTGTTAAAACAACAACTAAAGGTGATAAACTATTTCTCCTGTGCTCTGTCTTCTCCACAGATCAAAAATATGAAATTTGGACACCACTCACAGCAAAACCAACCCCATTTCTTAATTCAAAGTTATGGAGAGTGAACCAAACCAGGTAGATTCTGAGGGGACACTCAAATTTGGAAGAAAGGAATGATGTGGCATGTCTTGTCCAGTTTTATGCATTTTTTAACAGCAACAATAGCAAAGACAATACAACCTAGGCAAAACCAGGGCCCCATGGATGTGCTGGATGGTTTAGGCAACCATGATAAATGTCATGGACCAGGTCGCCTAAACAACAGAAATGCTTTTTTTGTACTCTCATAGATTGAAAGTCCAAAGGCAAAGGGGCAGCACTGGGAGAATTTTCTGTGTGGATTGAAAATGGCTGCTGACCCACTGTGTGTTCATGTGACTTCTTCATGTACATGTATGGAGAAGGAGCAAGCATGTACTGAGGGGTTTTATCCTACTTACACGCCTACCCCCTCTAATGAATTCAATCTCAGTACATCCCCCTGAAGCCTGGTTTTCCAATACAGCCATGCTGGGTTAAGGCCTTTTTCACAGGGACACTGGACACTGTAGGTCATTCAGTCCTCATAATGGGAGAGATATAATTCTAGTAGAGAACGGCCCTTTCCTTGGAAAATTAGAATTAAGGAAATTGAGGGTGCAGCCACAGAAAGGAGAATGTCTGCATGTGGAAGCCTCAACTTTAGGAGTGATCTTTGTCCACATTTCTTTCTTTTAATTAATTAATTAATTATTTTTATTTACATCCCTAATGTTGTCCCTCTCCTGGTCCCCTTCACAGAGTTCTTCCCCCATCACCTTCCTCTTCTTCTCTGAGAGGGTGATTTTCCCTCTCGTATCTCCCCTATGCTGGAGCATCAAGTTTCTGCAGGATTAGGCACATCCTCTCTTACTGAGGCCAGACAAGGCAGCTCTCTGTTTTCTATGCCAGGACCTTGGACCAGTCCGTGTATGCTCATTGGTTGGTGGATCAATCTCTGGGAACTCCCAGGTCTACGTTAGCAAGACTGTCGCTTTTCCTATGGGGTTGCCATCCCTCACAGTTCCTTAAAGTCTCCTCTTAATTCTTCCTTAGGGGTCCCAGACCTCCATCTAATACTTGGTTGTGAGTATCTGCGTCTGTTCTAGTCAGGGGTTAGTAGAGCCTCTCAGAGGATAGCCCATGTTAGGCTCCTGTCTGAAAGCACAACAGAGTGTCACTAATAGTGCCAGGGATTCCAGTTAATGGATGATGTCTTTATGGAAAAGACTCCAGCCAGGCATAAAGGAGCTGAACTCGGTAAAGCTGCCACCCAAAAACATTTGTAATTTCAGTCCTACCAAGTTAAATGACTGTAAACATGGGAACAAACCAAAATCCAGAGTCCCATCATGGCCACAATGTTCAGAGTCCAATTCTCCCTCAACATATGAAGAAAATAGAAGCCATCTTAAAAGCAAAGAAAATCAATGGAGTCTACATCTGAGATGCTCAAATGCTGGAATCAGCACCTGGCTGTTTTAAAGCAGCTACTCTTCTATGTTCAAGGATGGAAGGGAAATGTGCTGACAAGGAATGAAATGGTTCCGAAGACCTCAGCAGAGAAATAGAGGCTACAAATAATCAGATGGAATTGTAGAACAAAAGATGACAAATCGGGAAAGTGTTCAAATGGATGCACTTAACCATGAAAAGGAGGTATGATACCAGAGAGAGATGATACAATGTAATGAACTAGAGGAGACACAAAGGGGAGAGCGGGAAAACATTACCTCATCCTTGGTAGTGGAGGGAAGTGAAGGAAAAGAAAGTGAAGGAAAGAGGGAAGGAGGGAGGCAGAGAGAGGGAGGGAATGACATGGAAAGAGAAGGAGAAATATATAAGCCTAAAAGTGAGTCATCTATGTGGATTCTACAATCCTTAAAAACAGAACGAGTGGCTGTTGTGAATAAGTTAATGACAATAACCTTAAACAATTTAAGCAGAATCTACAAACTTTCTTTAAATATTTGTTAAAATCAACCCTTCCAGAAGGTAGAACAAATATGTATACTACTCCAGTGAAGAAATTAAATGGGTGAAATGCATAAATAAAAATCCTTAGGAAGTGTAGGCTAACAGTTTCTCTAGCATTCGTCTAATTATTTAACAGAGAAGCAAGACCAGATATGTCACATGTCTTTTCAGGGCACAGAAATTCACCGGATACTGTCCAATTTATTTTGTTCTTGAAGCCAACTTGACTTTAAAATTAACACCTGACAAGCATATTCTAAGAATAACGAAACAGGTCATTTCTAGTCATTTCTGGTCAATCTTAATTATGAACTTAAGCATGAAGAAATTCAAACCCAATATTAGTAAATCACATTCCAGGATAGAGGAAGGGAAGTATAGTACTTCATGTCAAGGATGAATTTATTGAAAGATTGTAAAAAAAAATCTTTAAACATTCAAAATAAATCCATCAGTATAACTCATCACCTTGATAGGATAATTGAGAAAATGATATCATTACCTCAACAGATAGAAGAGAAGCACTTAAATTCTACATTTACTTGTGACTCAAAAAAGTCTCAGAAAATAATAAATTTCATTATGCATCACAGAATTTTGATGAAAGAAGAATGTAGCAATAAAAACAAAATGTGTATGTTTGAAAATGAAAGATAACATGGTTACAGCTAATACGGTTATATATGCAAAAATACTAATGAGTGTTATCAGAAAATTAAAATGTGATTTTGGGACTACCCACCCTGCTGACCAGGCTACCTGAGGACCTAGTAGAGCCCAGTGCCCCTTTTCCACACTTTGGAGAACCTGCACCAAGACCATACTGACTCCACAGGGGTTTGCTCCTAGGCTCAGAAGCTCCATCCAGCTTAGCTAGGATCACTTCCAATATCCTGGTATCACACCAGGACTGATATACTAAGATTGAAGTTCTCAAACATTATTCAGCTGATCAAAAACCTAGCAAGTTGAGATAACAGGAAGAAGAGATTTAAATGCTCAATCAACAAAAGTGGGACAGCTATCTGTAAGAAATGACATGATCAAATACCTCCTCCAGGTATTCAGGTCCTATTGCAAAACCATGAAGAACAACACACACACACACACACACACACACACACACACACACACACACACACACACACACACACACACACGACCATACCATCTATCTCTTCTAAAAATTGGCGCTCACATAGAAAAAGTAACTTAAATGACACCCAAGATCATGACCCCTGCCCCCCACCTACCCATGGAACTGTCTGTCACTAAAATAGACCACATACTGGGACACAAAAGTTCTTTGAAAAGGTTAACAAGATTGAGAAACCATTAGCCAAACTTACCAAAAGGAAAAAGCAACAAGAACCCATATTAATCAAACTAGAGTTGAAGGAAATTTTATGCAAGACACTGAGAGAATTCAGATAATCACAAGGACACATTTTAAAGTGATATTATACTAGCCTGGAAAATTCAATAAAAGATGAATGAATTTTTATATGCATATGGCCTATCAAAGTTAAATCAAGATGAAATTAATAATTTAAACAGACCCACAACACCCAATAATATGAAAGAAGTTATCAAAATCTCCCTTGTATTAAAAGCACAGGGCTACATGGATTTAGGGAAGGATTCCACCAAACCTTTAAAGGAGAACTAATACCAACACTCCTCAAATTATTAGATTAAAATAGAAAATGAAGTAGCATTTCCAAGTTCTTTTTATAAATCTAGTATTACCCTGAAAACAAAACCAGATAAAGACTCAAAGCCAACAATAACGGAAAAGAAAATTATAGAGTATCTTCCTGATTAATAAAGATTTAAAATTCTTAATAATAAAGTGCTTTCAAACCAAATTAAAGAACACATAAAAATAAACCACTCATGGAGAGGGCGGTGTATGGGATGAGGAGAGGTCAGGGAGCAGACCGAGAGGGGGATGAAGTCTGAACTATAAAAGGGATTAATAATAATAATAATAATAATAATAATAATAATAATAATAATAAAGATCCCTCATGATGATTGTTTAAATAATAATGGTCCCCATAGGCTCATATATTTGAATGCTTGGTCATCAGGGAATGGCACTAGTTGAGAGGGATTGGGAGGTGTGGACTTTTTGGAGGAAGTGTGTCACTGAAGGTGAACTCTGGGTTTCAAATACTCTCTCCAAGCAAAGAATCTCTCTCTCTCTCTCTCTCTCTCTCTCTCTCTCTCTCTCTCTCTCTCCCCCTCCTCTCTCTCTCTCCTGTCTGTAGATCTGAATGTAGGTCTCCTAACTACTTCTTCAGCACCATGACTCCTGTGTGCCACCACACCTCTCCATAAACCCACACTGTGATGACAATGAACTAAACCTCGGAAACTGCAAGCAAGCCCCAGTTAAATGGTATTTCTTCACAGTAATAAAACATTGACTAAGACAAAGATCATCATGATCAATCTGGCTTCATCCAAGAGATATGGAAATGGTTCAATATATTCAAATCAATAATTTTAACCCACCACATAAATAGACTCCAGAGAGAAACCACATGATCATCTCATCAGATTCAGAAAAAAGGCCTTTGATAAAATACAACATCTCCTCACAATGAAAGTACCAGACTCTGGGAACACAGGAGATATATCAGATAACAAAGACAATATATAGCAGGCTCACAGCCAAAACCATGCTATATAGAGAAAAACTAAAACTTTTCCATTTAAATCAGGAATAAGACAAGGATGCCCACTCTTAACACCTGCGTTCTTGAAGAATTAGCTAGAAGAATAAGGTAACAGAAGGAGATAAAAGAGAGATAGATAGGAAAAATTAGTGCAAGTATTATTTGATAGATGATATGATTTTATATGTAAAAGCTTAAAAAACTCTACCAGAAAACTCCTGAAACTATAAACAAGTCAGCAAAGTAGCAGAATGCAAATTAACATATGCAGATTTATGGACTTCCTAGATACTAACAAAAAACATACCAAGAATGAATTCAGAGAAACAATCTTATTCACAGTAGCCTCAAAAACATCTTTCAATAAATCTAACAACATGAAAGATGTGCCATGAAACTCTTAAAGCACTCAAGACAGAAATGTAAAAGAACACTAAAGATAGCACACCTCCCATGATCATGACCAGTAGAATTAGTAACGGGAAAATGGCCATCTTGCTAAAAACAATCTACAGATCCGCTGCAAGCCCCATTAAAAATTCCAAAGCATGGGGGCTGGAGAGATGGCTCAATGGTTAAGAGCACCTGACTACTCTTCCAGAGGTCCTGAGTTCAATTCCCAGCAACCACATGGTGGCTCACAACCATCTGTAAAGAGATCCGATGCCCTCTTCTGGTGTGTCTGAAGACAGCTACAGTGTATTTATATATAATAAATGAATAAATCTTTAAAAAAAATTCCAGTGCAATTCTTCACAGAAATTGAGAAAATAATTTCAAAACTCATGTGGTCAAACAAAAGGCTGAGAATAGCCCTAAGAATCCTGAATAATAACAACAAAACAAAACACAACAACCACAAAAACAACACTGCTAAGGGGATCACCATCCCTGACTTCAAATTATACTAGAAACCTGTAGTAGTAAACACAGCCTGGTACTGATATAAAATTAGACATGTCCATCTGTGGAATAGAAATGATGGCCTATATCCTCCTACAGCCACTAGATTTTGGCCAAAATCGAGGGCAAAAATATACATTGGAGAAAGCATCTTCAACCAATGGAGATGAATGTAGACGTGTGAAACTAGATGTTTATCTCACATCATGCATAAATTTCAACTCTAAATATGTCACAGACCTCAACCGAAGACTTGTTAGCTCATATCTGATAGAGGAGAAAGTAGAGAACACTTCTCAACTCACAGACACAGGAAAGGACTTTTGGTACAGGACTTCAGAAGCATAGGCACGCTCCTTTTGGGGCAAGGGTTCACCATATAGCTCAGACTGCCCTTGATCTCAGAGATCTGCCTACAGCTGTCTCTTGAGTGTTGGGATTAAAGGCAAACACCACTGTGCCCAACTTCAAGAGGCTTTCACTAACTCTCCAAACAACCAAAATATAGCAACAGGCATATTTCAAAGTATAGTTTCTTTATTTAAACCCACAGTGGAAGAAAATAGATAAAATATTGTAACTAAACATGGCTGTTTTGCCCCTCTGTGAATCTTTCCCTCATATCTCATGTGTGCTTTAGGAGACTCCAAGCTCTTTGTTGGAAGATCATGGACAGACAGACAAGGAAGTCCAGGACCAGCATGTAATAAATACATGGAGATTCACTGGGTGACACTCTATTTGATGGTTAACATGATACACTAATGTAGCCAGATTCAACTAAATCTATTTTTAAAACCTCCAAATTCATTTAAAAACTACAATGAATAAAAAAAAATTTTGTCAAGATTGCCATGTCTCCCTGCACATAAACAGCAAAGGTAGGATGCAAGAACCAAAATAATCATGAATAGCAATATCACACCATCAAATATCTGTGGATGGATCAATAAAGATATATAAGACCTCTATGCAAAAATGTAAACATTTTGAAGAAAGGATCTAAAAAATCGTCGAATAGCAGCACATGCCTATCCCATAAAATTTTAATTTCATTATTATAGATTTTAATTATTCCTAATTCAATATACAGCTTTAAAGCAATTTCAATATCAAAACAGATCGATGTATATGTATACTTGTGATAAAAGGCACCATCGACAGTGTGTGAAAGGCAGCGTCCAATGTATAGTGGTGAGCTGGCTGCAATGCCTATGTGAAAACATGGTTTTTAAAAAATCATTGCAAATGTCAATCAATTCCAAGAAGATGCTGGCTTAAATGCAGGAGTGGCATGTCAATGTCTTTAGAATATAACAGAAGATCTTTATTATTTTTGGAGCAGGCAAAAATTTCTTTAAAAGGAAACAATGATGCCAACTATATCTGGAGAGATGGAAACATTGATTACATTAAAACTAAGAACTTTTCATACACATATTTATGAAGTGGAAAAGCAATTTATGTATAGGAAGAAATTTACAATACATAGAACTAAAAAGAACATATATTCATATACATATATATTTCACATATACATGTGGAATGAACTGTTTATGAATTGTTACAAAAAAAGAACTATAAGTCTATTAGTGAGAAATTTACACACAGGCTTTATGAATGAAAAATTGCAAATTTTAAGCAAACTTGATGCTCATCGTCTTCAGTCTTTAGGGAAAACGAATCAGTAAGCATAGCTATTACTATACACCTGGCAGAATGGCTAAAACAGCAGCAGCTCAGCCACACAGCAGTGTTGAAAAACAGAATTCTAAATGCTAATGGCAGAGGTGTGACTCGGTATAAACTACACTGGAAAACTGTCCGATTTTATCTACAGTACTTGAACATGTGCATACCTTGTCACTCAGCAATTTCATTCCGAGGTGTTAGCCAACAAGTATATGAGTGTTCTTGAAGCATCGCTCATAAAACCCTTACATGGTAGCACCCAAGTGAACTTAAACACTAGGATGGTTAAAGAAATTGTAATATATCCATTCAATGGAAAGAAAGCGAGGAATACGAATATCTATTGTGTAGAATAATTTTGTAAATACAATGTAAACAGGAGCTTATATATATATATAAGCACAGAGACAATATAATTTATGATAAAATGTATATAAAGCTCAAAAATAAAACCAATCTATTGTGATAAAGTCAGATTACCGGTTGCCATTGTGGGTTTGGAGAGTGACGATTGGAAAGTGACCTACTAGGGTTTCTTGAAGGTCTGAACTGTTATCTTTACAGATTTAATTGGTCATATATTTGTGGTCATTTTTTTTATCAAGCTGTTCATGTGCAATTAATTTATTTTTCTGTATGCCTATTTTAAGTGCACA
The DNA here is from genome assembly GCF_011064425.1 of Rattus rattus. Lineage (NCBI taxonomy): Eukaryota > Metazoa > Chordata > Mammalia > Rodentia > Muridae > Rattus > Rattus rattus. The sequence goes on from NC_046156.1 coordinate 87,016,037, forward strand.
CACACATATCTAAACTCATTTTGTTCAAAACCATTCTTTAACCATCTAGTTCCCTATACTCAGAAAAATAGCCCTCCTAATATATTCCTATCAAAAGAATTTAGAAAATGCCTCTTGGGTCAGTTGATTTTATTAATTTTGTTGCAGAAACAAAATCTACTTTACAATCTGCACCATGTGTGATAATTTCTGATTTTTATCTCAGTACTGAAAGACCCAACATATCACTCACTGGGAGGTGGAATTCTATTCTCTCAATTACAGGAATCACAGCTCAATGACAATGTTGTCAAATGGCCAGTTGAGGAAGTCCTTTGAGAGAGTATATAACTTACCATAAAGCATCCCGCCATGCCTCATGCTGAATTGACCTGTGGGCGGCATGATGCCTGCTATTACCAACTCAGTTCCTGGGTTCTGTTCAACAGAAGGCTTAGAATCATTTGGAGCAAACTAAGTCCTTGAAGGGCTGTGCAAATGTCTTTGGATAGTATGCAACAGAGGGTTTCATCGCTGAAACTGGAGCTTAGAGTCACCATTGTAATATTAAGAAAACTCTGACATATTTTATTTTTATTTATATGGTAAATTAAGAGGGAAGAAGAACTAGAAAAGAAAAATGATACCTTGAATATCTTACCTCTAGAAATTTCTGAAAGCCATTTTCATTAGGTACCAAACAGATCTAAGCTTCATCCATAAATTGAAGATGGGCAGGATATCAGCCTTGAGAAGGGGCAAAGCGTCAGCCTTGAGAATGTAGTGCTAGGTATTTCAGAGCATGTTCACAGTTCCTTAACACTTTATTATTTCTGATATTTCTCATTGAACAAACTATGAATTTACCATTTTAGGCTTTTTTTTTTTAAAAAGGACATTTTCCTTCATAGAATGTGAACCTCGTGGATTCTAAGTTCTAAATTCCATCATTTAGAGAGACTTTTATTGGACTTTATTTCTAAAACGTTCACAATCCTTGATTCATTAAAAATGCTTGCAGAACAGTAAAGTAGATTTTTGTTGATTTGGGTTGATTAAGCAATGACATGAGTTGTTCGTACACATTTGTTCCCACCTCCTTCCCCTGCCCTGCTCTTCCCGTGCTGAGATTTGGCCAGGAGAGATACCCATAAATCTATCAGCCACCAGGGAATGTGCCATGTCTCCACTGGCTTTGCTACAGTGGATCCATGAAAGCCCCTGTAAGTAACTGCTCTCTGGGAGGTAAATTAATCAGACACAGAAAGCAGCAAAGAACTCGTCATAACTCCCGCGCTCTTAATCCGTTCCGTGATCCAAGTGCGCATGTCCCATTAAAAAGCTCCCTTAAAAAACATTTTGGAATGTTTATGCTCCTGTCGCCATCTGCTCCGACTCTTTTTCGTATCATCCTGGTTTATGATCCTCCAAAACACACATTACCCGTTTTCTGAATGGGCTCGCCGATACTCTTTGCTGTCAGTTCCATCTAACTCCCAAGTCTCGGTTTTGTGATTCACGAGGGCAGCCTATGTGCCCATCATTTCTCCTGCATCAGCAGTTCAATCCTTGGGCTTAACCTTCTGTTCAGTGTCTTTATTACTCAGCTCCCCCGGAATGCGGCTGCAGACTGGGTCTGCTGCCTCCTCAGTCGCCTGCTACACTAATGAGTTTCCAGGCAGTATTTTATCAAAGCAACGTGTCAGAGACTTTCTGTTATTGCTCCGTGTTTTGATGGGTTAGTGTTGGTTATTAAAGGAGAACGCACACTTTCCCCCTCCCCTTGACAGGCACATTGAGTGCTTTCTGTAATAGGTGCCAACACAGGAACATCTGGTGTACATTTAATGATGCATTCTTGTATTGTTAACTTAAAGCTGTTACGCGCCTTGATATACACATAATGGGCCTCAAGAAATTAAGACAAAATTAAATGTAAATGTTTACACAAACTATATTTCCTTTTCTTTTCATTCAGTCATCTGTACTTGTACTTTCTGTATAAGGAAAAGAAAGGGCCATTGCAAAACTTTCCTAGGCTTCAGAGGCAAGTTACAAGGAGCTGGGCTCCCGGCTTCTCTTCTAGCTAGGACCCAATGGCGCCATGGTGGTCTTGCTAAATTATTTAAGTGCTGTCTGTGCTTTCGGAAAATTAACTATATGGCTAAGAAAAATCTATGTCCACGTGATACAAAGGTCCTGTGTGCAGTAAACTATCCTGCAAGTTTTCTGAAAATATTTTTTTTATCATATTACCAGTTTGGGCCTCCAATTTTGCACTTGGTTAAATGCTAAAATGCGTTGGCCTCTTTTTCTTACACTGCTTGGAAAGTGCACTAAATAGCCCTTCTCACAGTGAAAACTCACACATTCAGGGTCAGGAAGAACATTTCAAAGCCATCTCCAGTGGTTGGGATTCTTTGGAATAAATAACTTTTCTCTTAAGTTATCAGGCCTAGGGCATTGCTCACAAGGTAGGCCTGTTTGCCTTTCTGAAGAAACACGGGGTCAAAACACAGTCGAGTTGTCCATGAGGGAGGGGGAGAGCCAGAGGGCAGGTAGAGGGGATATAGAGAGAGGAGGAAAGAGAGAGAGAGAGAGAGAGAGAGAGAGAGAGAGAGAGAGAGAGAGAGAGAGGAAAGCAGACCAATAAAACAATTTAAACAGATTTTCTGAAAAAGACATTTTCAAAACAGAGGTATCCAAATGATCAAAAAGTATATAAAAAAATACTGACCATCACTCACAGCAGGAAGATGCGAATTTAAACCACAATAAGATGTGGCTTCATCCTACACAGAAACACTAGAGTCAAACAAGTACAGGGTGTACTGAGGGTATGAATGGAAGCTGGCACAGCCATTGAGGAAAGCGGTAGGAAAAATTGAAAATATGAACCAGCTACCCCACCACTTGGTTTACAATAAAAAAATCAGTATGACAAAGAAATACCTATGATTCCATGTTTATTTCAACACAAGTCACAACAACCAGAGTATGAATTAACCAACGTGTTCGCCGATGGATGAAAGGATAAAGCAAAACATGTATGGCTATTATTCATGCATTAGAAGGACATACTGTCATCCTGTCATTGTTTTAGAAACATGGTAACATGGGTAAAACTGAATGTGATTATGGTAAGTGAAGTAAGTCAGACACAGAAAGACATATGCACATGACCTTACTCATATATGGAGTCTAAAAACAGTTAATTTCAAAGAAGCAGGAGAAGAGAGGTTTCTAGCTGCTGGGGGTGGGCAGGCAGGATAGAGGTGGACTGAATAACGACTACCTCTGTGCTGTGCTGTAGGAAGAGCAAGTTCTGACAGTAGGGGAAGAGGAGAGGGGTTAAAAGTTTCCAGCACAAATGACTGGCAAGTGTTTAAGGAGCAGAGTGTTTTGATTCTTTCCTGCACATATCAATGTATCAAATTACACTGCAACTCACACTATGTACAATTGTTATATACTAAGAAAAGCAGCTAGGTGATTCAGTTCACAATGGCTTTTATGAAAAGTGCAGGACATGACCAGGTCTATACTTCTTACAGTTTGACAGGTGGACTGGACTTAGGGACTTTATCTTATTCTATGTGTACATCCAGTGTTTAAAGATATGGCGCATAGAAATAGTTTGACAGTATGTGTGTGAAGGTTAGTTTCCATCTAAGAATACCACTGAAATGAGGTTCAATATTCAGTGGTAACATGACCATCCATGTCATTCTACAAGCAGCCGAAAAATAAAGGGGGCATTTTTGAAAATATTTAAATTTGAAAAGGAGTATTTTGGAATTCAAACAAGGAAGTGACCGTATACACCACATAAATACCTGGAATATTTGCAGAACTATGGACAAATTGTCCCAAGAAATAAAAGAGTAGGGTGAATGAAATGGCTCAGAGAGTGAAGATGCTTGCTCTTAAGCACAATGAGTTCAATCCCCAGGACCCACAGGGGGAAGGAGACTATCAACTCTACAGTTGTCCTCTGAGTCCCCCACCCCGACGGTCTCATGTTTGTAGTAGTATAAGCCATTCTCTGGCCCAAATAAGGTATCACAAAAAAAGAGCAAATTAAACTTTGTTTCTAGATTGAACTCTGAGGATAAACCCAGCCCACAGAGTGGTAGAGACAGCAGAAAGAGTTTCTCTGTTGCACAAGTCCCAAAAGACAATCAGATGTGTTTGTGTAGCTTCTCTACTAAATACAAAACCTGATGTTCAAAGCATTTACACAAGGTCAGCCAGCAAGTTCCACTTCATGCTCTTTGTCTGCCTCTCCCATTATTGAATAGAAAAGGCAGCTTGAAGTGATAAGAATGTGGTTTTTGTTTTGTTTTGTTTTTAATCCCAGGTGTGGGGATGTGGGCTGCTTAGGACTGTCCACAGCAGCTCACCATGGCTTGCCTCGTGCTCCAGCAGAGACATGGTTTTGCCAGCTGCAGATAGTTTCTGCGATTCTGTGGCATTTAGAACTCTGGGAACTGTTCAGAGGGTGTATAAATGAGCCCCAGTAGGCGGGCTGGGTAGTTGTTGGTAGTATGCGGGTGGTAGTGGTGGTACTGGCTGTGGTTTTTTAGTAGTCGTGCTCAAAGAAGAAACAAGAAGAAAGAAATTACATTCAGAGATCTCTTCTCTTTCTCCCTTCAATCCTTTCTCTTCTATCTAATGATAGGACGAAATGGGGACTGTCTTGGGTGGGGGAGATAAAGGGTGGGAAAAAGAAGAAACCACAGAGTAGTAAAGACTGGTTAGAGTAACTTATGTCTTCAATCCACATTCCAATTTGTCTAGGGTAAATATAATATGGATTTTGTTCTTTACAAACTTTGAAATAAACACTTCCCAGGATATGATTTTGAGACCTTCTTGGTCTCATTTCAGGGACATCATAGACGTGAACCGGACACAGCTGACTGCAGGAGGGGCAAACAGAGGAGGGGCTGAAGTCTGTAACTGAGTGGGAATCTAATTTTCGGAGTCTAAAGATCTCTGAATGTGCTCCTAGGAGAATCTAGCCCTTAATTACCTCATTCTTGGTAGCAGGTGGAGAAATTCCTGTGGGTAAGAAGACTTCTCATTCATTTCTAAAATGATGGGAATGAAAAATTGCCAAGGCACTGACAACTGAAGGGAAATGTGATGTTCTGTGCTCCTTTGAAAATACCTTACCCTATAGCACAGGCCCAATTAAAAGTCTAGGAACAGAAAAAGGTAGAGGTGACACCAGAAAAGGGTGAATGTGATGCTATTTTGAGCTTCTCCTTTGAAATAGTATATTTATACTAAAGGAATTCTTATAAGGAGAAAACTTGAACCTAGCTACCATCTATCTGTCTGTCTGTCTATCTATCTATCTATCTATCTATCTATCTATCTATCTATCTATCTATCTATCTATCAGTCATATATCTACCAACCTGTCTATACAGTTATATATCTTCTTTTTAGTTACCACCAATCTATATCTCATATCTATTAATATAAGAATATAAGGCATATATATCACAATCTATATCGTATATAAACATAAAAAGACAGGTAGTTGACAGACAAGTGGATGATAGATTTCTGTCACTGAGATTCTTTAAAATGCCATGAATAGACCTTTTCTCCTGGCTAGAAACTATCTCTTCAGTATTAGAGTTCTCATGTGATATTTCCAGCTAACACAAACACATATTTTTGCTTCCTATTGAATCCATTGTGAGTGATGTTATAGTATGATTGAATGCTCTTCCCTTTTATTATATACAACAAATAGAGATAAGGAAGTAGGATTTTAAAAAATCAATGAGAGGAGAAAACTGTGTAAAATAAAATTGAATTGCAGAAAGTAAGTTAATGGGGCTCATCATTACTAATGTGGTCCCCTGTAGACCCATGCTGTGCAGGCATTGAAGAGATACACACGACAATGTACTTAGTCTCAACTCTTTGTCACTTCAGACAAGATGCATGAAGGAAGAATGGGCAGAAAAGTGTACCAATAAAAGCTGCAATCCTTTGTGCAAACATTTATATCTTCCAACATCCTTCAGTCCTAATCAGTCTATTCCAGGTAAACAAATTTTTTCTGTATCAAATTAATTATAAAACATTTATTACTTCCCCCTCTTAAAATTAATTGTTTCTTAGTTTTACTTCATTAATGTTCTAATATTGTTGATTTGTATTCACTGAAAATTCCACATGAAACAAAGATTGTTTGATTGTAAGCACCAAATTAATTGCTTATTTTTGAAAATTGACTCATGTTGTTGACCATCCAGTGAAAAAAATCCATATGCAATATAGACAGATCTGAATAAATAATTTTTTGTATGTGTGTGGTGTGTATGTGTACCCTGAAATTTCCCCCCTTTTCTCACTGATACTGGCTGCTACTTGGACTGTCTCGTTTACAATTCCCTTCTTGCATTACTACTTCTCCTTTCGATCCAAGGCTTTTGCAATAATCAGTGTAGTCATGTGTTTGTGACACATGCAGTTCCTGATTCCTCAAAACAAGAACCGCTAGTCTTCAGCACTGCTAACATGACTAATGTTCCTTGATCCTGGACAATGTACAGATTAGGTCATGAGAGAGGACGACTTGTGTTGGGAGGACTGAGTCTGTCATTGTTGTCCTCAGTGCTAGGCATCACTTCAAGTCAGTCTTTTAGGAATTGGCTTTAATACAGATGATGTATATTCATTATTTTTAATACAGGATGGATATTCATTAATGACATTTATTACTATTCCTCAATTTGTTTAAAATTAAAACAGTTGCCAGGGCTAGAAGAGCATACCTGAAATTCTAGCATTTGGGAGTCTAAGGGAAGAGGATCTGGGGTTGAGAACTAGCCCTAGGCTACATAGTGAGACCCAGTTTCAAACAACAAAAGACAAACAAGCAAACAACTGAAATGGTTAATCTGTTTTAAGTCCCATGGAGATCTGTGGGATGATGTCACAGGTGAGGCAGGTACAAGATAGAAGGAGACCTGTCATTGGACGAGAAGGAAGGATGGGCAGGAGAAAAGTTTGAAGGAAGAGGAAGAGACTGGAATGGAAAGGAGGAGAGACAGGAGGGAGAGGGAGAGAAGCTGTGCGTGGCAGGACAATATGGCAGGTGACGTTAAGATTCCACGCTGTACCTTTACAGGTTGTTATTAATGTTCTTAAGGAATGGATGGTACTGGGCTTTGTATGTTTAGGTGGACAATTATATCTTATCAACTGGGCCAAATGTTATTGTGTTGCGTGTTTTTTCGTGTGTAGATTTAAGCATAATGGAGTGTGGAGCGGCTGGTCTGGGCCACCACAGAGTTGGGATATGTGTTTCTGGCATGGAAACCTGCCTTGGGAACTAGATAGGTAGAGAGATGGCTGCCAGGCTCAGAGAGAGGCCTCCGGCAGTGTAATATAGAATGGAGCAAAGTGGGTAAGAGGCTTTGCTGACTGAGAATTAAGATATCCAGCAGATATCATGGGGCACTGAGGTGCCGGACCTAGTGGGGGATAAAAGACAACAATACTTCATTAATTTTTTATGTTTTTACAACAACAGAGATCTCACTCTAGTTTTACAAAAATACATTTTGGATCTTTTTTTTTTCTTTTTTTTGGGAGCTGGGGACCGAACCCAGGACCTTGCGCTTGGTAGGCAAGCGCTCTACCACTGAGCTAAATCCCCAACCCTTCAAAAATACATTTTAGAAAAATACATTTTGTTTCTCACATGCACACACACACACACAATTAAATATCTTTGTATTTAAGAATCTAAATTTTAAAATTATGTTATATATAATTTTTAACATATTTAGATTTTGTATTATATTAAATATATTATGTAAGTATAATATATTATATATTTATTATATAATCTTTTGAAAATCTAGGTTCCATGAGGAGCATGCAATGCATTTCTTCCTAACTTTGGTTTACTTTCCTTGCAGTTACCTTCAGCTCTGTCTATTTGTGTGCAAATGATATAATTCTTCTTTAAGGGTGAATAATATTTCCTTGTGTACATATACGACATTTTCTTTATTTGTTCTTCTATTAATAGACATCTCGGTTGGTTCTATGACCTGGCTATTTTGACTTATAAACTAGATGTGTTGCAATAAATGTGGATGTGTGAGTGTTTCTGTTAAATGCAGAATTTGTTTCCTTTGAGTATGTTTACAACATCTGGAACAGTGTAACTGTATCTTAGGGTAGTTCTGTTTTTAGTGTTTCAGGAACTACCCTGACCACCATAGTACCTATATCAGTTTGCATTCCCGGCAGCAGTGAGTAAGGATATTCTTTGCTTAACATCCTTAACAGCATCTGTTGTCATTGGTTTTTTAGATGATGGAGGTTCTGACTGTGTTAGATGAACTTCAAAGTATTTTAATGGGTATTTCTCTAAGGGAAAATTTCCTGGTCATTTGTATTTCTTCTTTTGAGAACTTTCTGATGAATTCATTTGTCTATTTATGCGCTGGCTGATTTGTTTGTACAGTGTTTGATTCTTGGAGTTGTCATTGATTTTAGATATTAATTCCCTTTTTAATACAGAGCAGACAATGATTTTCTCCCAATAAGTAAGCTGTCTCTTCATTCTACTGATTGGTTCATTTGCCACACAGAAGCTTTTAAATTTTGTGAATTCCCATTAGCCAGTGTTTGCAATTATTTCCTGGACCACTAAAAATCCCTCTTGGAAAAAGTCTTACCTACGCATGACTTGTGCTCAATGTCAACCTACGAACATGGTGCACAGGTGTGGGCAAAGATGTGTGGCAGCATAATGGATTGCTGCCACCCATACACAATAATGCAAGTAACCCCAACCTAACAGATGGTAAAGTAATTAGAACAAGATGAGGTTTATGTATTTATTATCTTTAGTATTATGTATTTAGTATTATGTATTTATTATCTTTTAGTTTTAATTTGACTTACTTGATTGTAAATTTATATAATTAATTCTAAAATAATGACTTTAACAATGGGCTCTCAAAAGTCCTGAGAAAGTTACTGGTTTGGCTCACTGTAGGTGATGACTCCAGCTCAACTTGAATTTCCCTCCCTAGTTTATCTGCTTCCCTTTGCTCTCATTCCCTGTATGGGACATATGGAGGGACAGTTGTCTTTTCTATTATCCTGTTTTTTGCCCTGAGAATGGTCTAGTCTCTGTTTTGTTGGATGCTTAGAGTTGAAGTTATTCTTTCTTCTTCTCTGCTGTAAAGGGCTTTGTAGTGGGTTGTGGGCATTGTTGTGGCCCCCACAGGCTCCTTATTTGAATGCTTAGTCATCAGCAAGTGATACTACTTAAGAAGGATTAGGAGGTGGGGCATTGTTGAAGGAAGTGTAGCACTGAGCATGGGGTTTTGAGGTTTCAGAAGCCCAAGCCATGCTCAGTCTCTCTCTCTCTCTCTCTCTCTCTCTCTCTCTCTCTCTCTCTCTCTCTCTCTCTCTCTCTCTCCCTGCTGTCTGTGGATCTAGATGTAGAACTCTCAGCTATTTCTCTAGTACCATGTCTGCATGCATGCTGCCATACTCTCCACTATGACAAGAATAAACTCCTGAAACTGTAAGTTCTAATTAAATGCTTTTTTGAATGAGTTGTCATGGTCATAGTATCTCTCCAGAGCAATAAAACACAGACTAAGATAGGCATCTTGGTGTAGCAGATTGAGATTGGAAGTTGGGAAGAGCATAAACAGAGTTAACAATCATAAAATTGTGTCTTTAAGAGAATTATGAAGGTTGGTTGTCTAATTCTTATCTAAAGCCTGGATCATTATTTGGGGCAAAGGTAAAGTTTAAAACCTCCCTCCTCCTCCTCCTCCCCTCCTCCTCCTCCCTCCTCCCCTCCTCCTCCCCTCCCTCCCCTCCTCCCTCCCTCCTCCTCCTCCTCTGATTTTAGCTCTTCCTACTTGTGAAAGAATGGTGTGTCATGGTGAATGGGTGACTGTGAGGGTAAGTGACTGATAGCTTTAAAAATAAAAGGTATAGTTGTGGAGAGTAGACTGTAGTTTGGACAGTGGATTAATCTAATAAAATGTTATAAAAGACACTAGGTTTGATTAGCTTCTGTACTTGTGATGAGTGAGTAAAGTTTCAGTGATGATGGGGATAATCTTTGCTGTCCAACATGGTAGCTAATAATTGTAGATGCCTACCCACTACTTAAAATACAAAATTACACTAGTATACCTAAGACAGTTAATTTTATTTAATAGCAAGCAAATTACTTTTAGTTTTAAGTACTTGTATGTGGCTAGTGTCTCCATATTTCATAGTGTAGGTGTGGCTAGTGTCTCCATATTGCATAGTGTAGGTCTAGACCAGGAATCAACAAACTATGGAGTACAAGCCAAATCCAGTCGACATTTATTTTTGAATGGTCACAGATTCATATGAAGTACAACCTGAAATGTTTGACATGTGGTTTTTATGGAAATGCTTATTATTTCTTTTTATAGATATTGCATTAACCTCTGGAATGATAATGGTCACAACAAGTTCAGTACACTTGCCCCAATGAAAACTAGTCTTTCCTCACTGAAATACCCTGAGGCTCTCAAGGAGGGCACAGCTAACTTAGAAGAGTCTTAGTCCTATAACAAGAAGACAGAAATAGCAGAATGGAGCCATGTCCAAGACGAGGTTGAAGAAATGGAGGACCACAAGTGTGGTTATTGGAGAAACAAGAGTAAGAGGGACCTGCAAGCATGCCCTAAGAGCTACTCCTGGGGACACATTGGGCAAGAATAGCAACATAGCTGAGTCTGCAGGCAGGAGTAAGTTGGTCCTATTTGTACAATTGGAACAGCGTTCTGAAGAGATTTTGGAAAAGTAAAGGGCCCCTCCATCTTAGCTGACTATGAATGGAAAGCAACGTCGAGTAAATGATTGCAAAGTCTGCGATTTTTTTTTTTCTTCTCTCATACAATATACCCCAACCACAGCCTCCGATTCTTGCCCTCCTCCCAGGTCCCATACTGAATTCCCCTCTTCGCCAGATCCACTGTTCCTCCTCTATTTACAGGCCTCTCAGGAATAGCAACTAAATACAACACAACAAGATGAAACAAGAGTAGACACAAACCCTTGAATCAAGTCTGGATGAGGCAACCTTCTAGGAGGAAATGGGTCCTGAGAGCAGGAAAATGAATCAGAGATGCTCCCTGTTCCACTGTTAGGAGTTCCACAAACACCCTAAGACAAACAACACTAGGTAGACGACCTAGTGCAGACCCATGTAGGCTCTGTCATTGCTACTTCAGTCTCTGTGAGCCTCTGTGAGTCCTGTTTAGTTGATTCTGTGGACCAGTTCTCCTGGTGTCCTTGATCCCTCTGGTTCCTACAATCCATCCACCATCTCTTCGGCAGAGTTCCCTGAACTCCACATAACATTTGACTGTAGATCTCAGCATCTCCTCCCATCAACTGCCAGAAGAAATCTCAGATTTTTAATGGGAAGGGAAATTAAAAAGGATCATTGGATGTTAAATATCTAGTATAGTGGACAAATAAAAATATTATATAGTTGTCTGATGCTTGTCCTTGTACTATATTTTCACTGTCTCTCTTATGAAACACTCCTAATTTAGATATATTATATAAATGCTACACTTAGTTTATAGTTGAAGAAAATGGGACTCAGACCAATGAGGAGGAGCTGTGTTTGCTTCTGTGCTGGCTAGGAGGATGTGCTGCCAGGAGGCTACTTCCTGCCAGGGGGAACAATGGCATACTCATCTATTGGGGTGAAGAGTCATCAGTAATTTCCTAGATATAAAAATCTGGTTTCCATGTTAAGGTGTGGGTGGTGTTTTCTCTGTACTCCAAAGTATAAGCTTTAGAAAAGAAAAAAAATCCAAATTCTTCTTTTCCAGAAACTGTGAATGCCTGAAGTATTCTTCCCAGATGGACCACATGTCCACATGCTCCATTTCCCCTCTCAAGCTATGGGATAATTCATGAAATTTGGTTTCATGACTCTGGTTCATGAAATGCAGCAGGCGATATATGCAACATCCCAGGGAACAGCCATCCATCTCTACCCCACAACCCTATACTTCTTTTTTCTATTACTAGCTAGTTAATGAATATTGACACCCAGGGCCACCTTGGGAAGCACATATGGACCATAGCAAAGCTTCTGTGGCCTGAGTCCCCACAAGGTGTGAAAGCAGCTCCCCTTCTGTGAGTGTTGAGATTTAAGAAGATGTTAACATCTACTGAGTGAAATTGTTGAGATTTGGGATTCTGTCAGTCAATACAGCCCTAGCAGATCTCCCTCAGTTTCCCTTTCCAGTACCACAAACAAGTGCTTATGTAGTTCATCTTGTGACATGACGAAAGATACCTCTTTTATTTTAGAGAAGCAAGGATAGATTATTTGTCCTTCAAAGAAGTTGATGTTTCTTGACTCTTACAGTAACCCAAACATCTCCAGGACAGGTGAAATATTACAAAGGCAGAATTTTAAAAATCAAAGACATAGAATTCCCATTTTTGAAAGAGAAGTTTCTTCAAGTCTGTATCTCATCTTTAGCCATGGCAATTGACAATCGTGTGTGATAGACAGAAACAACAAAAAACTTTGTCATCACAGGGAGGAGGAGACTAGGGAGGCTGAGGCTGAACTTTCAGAGTCTAGAATTAGCATAATTGCTAAACACAGACTCTCTTCAAAGCGTGTTCTGATGTATCCTGCCTGGAAAATTCTTGACTCATATAAGAATTTTAAAAGCAGAAAGTTGCATTCTTTCTTTTCTGATTTGCCAGAAAACTATGCTCACTAAAGACTTAACTGCAGCTTGGAGAAGTCATTGCCAATCTGAAAGGACGAGATTCATTGTTCCCTTGAAACTCTGACAATATTGCTCCATGCAGCATCTCAGGTTAGAGGTAAGAGTTAAGCATAAAGGTCAAGGAAAGATGGAGGAATTGGTCCTTGAGAGGTGTACATTCTCCTCAAGCAATATACTGGCTGTGAACTTGGGGAGCTTACCAAACCTGCCCTCTCTGTATAAAACTGCCTAATTGGGTGCTATGAACAACAACAAGAAAACAGTGCATTAAAATATTCCACCACTAAAATGCAAGGTCAAAACTTTGTAGGAACACTGTCAGAATAGCTTCACCCTACGGGGATCATGGCTTGTTTCTGCCTGCCACCGCCCCTCTTGTAGTGTTTTCCTTCACCTTTGCCTCTGATGACATAACCGCCACACTCTGCCATGTGCTCTGTCCCTCACTGTGGCAACTGTGCGCCTGCTGTGCCCTCTCCACCACCCCAGCCTCTTGCCTCAGCTCCATTCCCTCGCCCATCCAGGCTTGGGCTCCAGCTCCATTCCTTACTGTTGCCTGTCTCTGTGTGATTCATTCATTTGTGACATTTGGATAAGGTCCATTCTACTTACCAGATCATGACCCCACAGGGCAGGCATGAAAATGACGGTGTAATAACTACTAAACTAACCAGCAAATGTCCACCTACTGCTTTAGATGTTAGAGTAACGCTTTGGGTTGATTTTTCAGGTAAGTTCGTACTGAAAGTATGGATTACACTTAAAAATTGCGTTTTGTGATTGGAATTTGTTTGGTGACTTTTAACTTCATTCTCACTCGATGGGTATCCATAAGACATCTGCTTAGCAGAGCCCTAACCATTAGTTCCTTCAAGGGAACAAAGGGCTCTGAGGGCCTGCTCAGGCCAATGGAGCATTCTCTATGGGATGCATAGACAGAAGTAATTACCCTGGTTGGAATTCCATCATGGCAGTGGAAACAACACATATTACCATAGAAAGCCCAGGGAACTACTTTTCTGGTCTGTCTGTTGCCTTGAGGATTGGGTGTCTTTTCTTTAGGGAACTATTGTACTTTGTTCCTATATTTCTTCCTATGACTGAACAAAGAAAATTAAGATGAGCAATAAAAATAAACTTTCAAATACTAAATACGTTCATAATCTGCACTATTCCAAACAAAGCTCGGATAATTCACTGTTTTGCATTTTCAGTGTGCACACGAGTGAGCCAACTGATGTTTAGATATTTCTCAGTTCCTTCTCAGTAACGGGTCAGATCAATCACTCTCTGATTGCCTATTACGGTCTGGAGATTGCACCGGCAATGACTGGCAGTAAAAGGCCCCAATTCAAACTCACTTGTGTGCAAACAATAAACATTGTTTACCATTTTTATATTTATGCCAATGATTATAAAATAGTCAACAGCCAAGAGACACTTAGAAATAAAGCAGCATCTTGCCTACGGAAAAGAAATCTCTGACAGAAATTTTTCTCCATTTCCATCTGATTATGCTGCTTCACAACGAGGCAATCTCGTGAGACAGCAGCCATCCTCAGAGCCACTTACGGCTGTGCTATCAATTACGGAATAATAAGACGGAGAATGCAAACATGTTGCATATTAAGGGAAAACAATACTTTCGTTTGGCTTAATATTCTGTTCCTCTGTGCATAATTCAAAGCCGCACGATTGACCCAGTTTACTGTACAGACTTTCCTGAGTCCCTTTTCACCCTCCTTATTGAAATAATGCTTCCGAGTGTGAACATTCATATCATCCATGAGGCTTCGGCCCATCCATTCTCTCTTTTGATTTGACATTATGCTCTAAAGAAAAGCAAAAACAAAAACAAAAACAAAAGACCCAAAGCAAGAAAAACACTTTCAAAGACCCGTAAGATGAATGGTCTAATGTTGGGTTAAATGGTCATGAGGAGCCTGGATTTTTATTTCGCTTCTCCAAATCTGGATCTTTACTGGTGGCCAGCGATAGGCTTGCTTGTTGACTTAAGCTGCAGGACATACGTTTCTGGATCAAGTTGCCAAACAAATGTATCGTTCTGCTGATGAATGGACAGTTTGATCTTTCCACTGGCCCATGGTTTCTGTAGGTTTGCTGTCTTGGCTGTGGGCTATTTAGGCTTTTGTGTGTACTGTGCGTTACCAGGTAAACAGAAGAAGGTAGAGAAGAGAGTGTTCACACACGGAGAATATGATTACAAGCCCATCCCTGTGCAGGCTGCTGATAGGGCTGGAAGATTTCTTGCAAAAGGTGAAACTTCAGTTGGGCCTTTCAGGGTATAATGGCCTGACATTGTCAGAATAAAGCAGATGGTTCTCCCAGGTGGTGGGAACTGCATGAAATGTCTCCAAGAACCATTTTAATGGTTATAGTGAGTAATTAGTATAGTTATTCCCTTGTATGTCTGTCTGCATGCTTGCATTTTAAATAATAATTTATCACTATAGGTAGTGTCTAACTCTCATGAGCGTTAGTTAAAAAATAATTGCATAAAGTTTTATTAATTAGAAATATCCAGCCTTCATTAAAAGTATGAAATCTTTCATGTTCTCCTGTGGTAAAGACAAGTGTATATGCTATAAGTCAATAGGAAAATTACATCTTGGCAGTGCTTGGCAGTGAACAATTTAGGGAGGTTTTACATCTTGGGATTTTTAACAGGTAGACTGGTGGCTACTGCCATGTTGAAGGTCATTACTCCCTGGAGAACATCAGTGAGTGTTTCTGACACTTTGCACATGCATTTTAAGCTCCTGGTCTCTTCTCTCCTGTGATCAGAATCTGATATTATCCTGGGCAGTGTGCCTCCATAGACACAGACAGAGACATTAAAGGCCTCTCTGGCATGGTGCACACAGAATGGGGCAGGGTGAGCCCTCTATCCTCAGTGTGAGCTGGGTGTGTTTAAGAAAGCAGAAAATGGATTTCTGTTAAGCTGCTAACTCCTTTCTCTTCTTCCATGGAGCCCTCTGAGGGCTGTAACAGAATGAAATGCTGAGTGAATCTGCTCAAGTGTGTCATAAAGAAGTAAGCGCCTCCATGGGCAGTGATGGATGTTGGGAGGCATCAGAAGGCTGTTAGAGACAAAGGCTGGATGGCAGGAAGGGGCCAGCCATCTGCTAGGAGGATGGACAGGCACATGAGGTTGGGATAATGAGAAGGGTAATGGAACCAGGCTCACGATAAGTCAGGCAAGCAGAAGAACTTCCAAACCTGGAGCAGCTGCCCCAGTTGTGGCTGTTAAGTGGGAGAGGCAAGTCCACTGCCTGAATGACTTGAGACTGCCTCCTCCCTACAAGGAAGTAGGTGGATGTGGGCAAACATGTTTTACATCTAGCTCAAATGCCTTACTTCCAACCTAGCTGTTAATTTATGTCTTGAATTTCTGTCACTAGTCACTTTAAGCTATTCAAATTTTATTCATTTAAAGAAAAGAAGAAATAATTGCATATCAATAAGATTGCATTCTGAGGCTAAGCTGGGGCATTCTGTGGCTGAATGGGGCATTCTGTGTCTTAGCTGGGGCATTCTGAAGCTGGGGTGTGGCATTCTGTGGTTGGAATGGGGCATTCTGTGGCTGGGTGGGGCATTCTGTGGCTGGGTGGGGCATTCTGAGGCTGGGTGGGGCATTCTGTGGCTGGGTGGGGCATTCTGAGGCTGGGTGGGGGCATTCTGTGGCTGGATGGGCATTTGTGACTGGGTGGGGCATTCTGTGGGGCTGTGGTGGGGGGCATTCTGTGACTGGGTAGGGCATTCTG
Source organism: Rattus rattus (assembly GCF_011064425.1). Taxonomy (NCBI): domain Eukaryota; kingdom Metazoa; phylum Chordata; class Mammalia; order Rodentia; family Muridae; genus Rattus; species Rattus rattus. The sequence continues at coordinate 87,032,613 of NC_046156.1, forward strand.
TGGCTGGGTAGGGCATTCTGAGGCTGGGTGGGCTGCTGGGTGGGGCATTCTGAGGCTGGGGTGGGGCTGGGTGGGGCATTGTGACTGGCTGGGGCAATGGGGCATTCTGTGGCTGGGTGGATCTGTGGTGGGGGGCATTCTGTGCTGGGTGGGCAATGGGGCATTCTGTGGCTGGGTGGGGCATTCTGTGGCTGGGTGGGGCATTCTGTGGCTGGGTGAGGCATTTTGTGACTGGGTGGGGCATTCTGTGGCTGAGTGGGGCATTCTATGGTTGGGTGGGGCATTCTGTGGCTGGGTGTGGCATTCTGTGGCTGGGTGGGGCATTCTGTGGCTGGGTGGGGCATTCTGAGGCTGGGTGAGGCATTCTGTGGCTGGTGTGACCCATGAAACTAACTGTTCCTCAAAACATGGAAGGATAGCTGAGCTTTGGGAGGAGATTTCAAGAGAGATGGTTTTGGTTTGGTGCATGCATGTATGCAGCCTTGTGTGCACGTGTGTTCTTTGTTGTATCTGTTTTATAAAAATGCTGAAAAGCTCTTGCCCTTTGCTTAGTGTCAACCAGATATTAATAAAGAAATTCTGATGTGGCAGTAAAACTGAAGTTTAGGAATAGCCAGCAGTTGTCCCTCCTAACTGGGTCAGAAAATCAATCACACTAATTTGCATTTGTAGTAGGCAGACTTCTTAATAAATTGCTTGCAAGGGAAGTGGATTTTAATTGGGGAGGGTAACTAATGTCCAGTGTGATTGATCTTATTAAAAGTAAGTCTTTCATGCATGCGGTTTTAATATTTCAACCATCAGGTTAGCGCTGCTGTGTTGTGAACCTCATCTGAATTGCTTGCCAAAGGCATGAGTGACAACCAGTCTCAGCTCATAGAAAGTCTCACGGCAAACAAACAATGGCAGACAGCTTGCAGTGGCTTTCAGAGTCCTGTTCATCTGATGAGGTGATTGCCAAGTCAAAATTGATACACCTCTTGAGGAAGAAAATGTGTGGCGATGTGCTAACTCCCTCCCCTAGTTTCTTCCTTTGCAAAGGTTAGAATTAGTTACATCTGGAGAAGAAACTCGGCCATCCTAGTTGCCACGAATAATATGAAGGTTTGTTGAAATCCATTGCAGTCCTATTTATAAAAGAACACCTGGGAAGCTTTATTTTGAGCTGAGAACAAAGCATAAAATTGTTGAGAACATCATAATTTAAATGTCCCTATTTACATAGGCAGATTAGCAGTGGGAAGGCAGTTTTGCTGAGGATCTGTCTCCTCGTGGAATGAGAAAGGGCCGGATTGCGAGTGCCCGGGCACAGTGGCAGAAGGGCAGTATGGGCACTGGGGACTCTACCTGTGAAATGTTCCCTTTTCCACACTTTTCTGCTTTTGCCATTCCATCTGCTCCAGTGTTTGCCACTAGCAGAAGAATTCTATTCTCCTCACAAAAAGTGGAAAGAATCAGACTTTTTCCATTTTCCATTTCTGTCTGTTGCAGACGTCGTAGACACATGGTTAGGCCCATGATGCTATAAGCCCTAGAAAACATCTCATTCTTCGAGAGATTCATTGATCACCTTATCTTCAGACATTTCACTCTATTTGAGTAGAAATTGAGCCCCTAGGATCAAAGACTCTGTCTTGGTTCTTCAACCTTAAACTCTTCTTAAAATGTCTTTCATAAAGTAGTCTCATTAAACAAACAAACAAAAACAAAAAAGCCAAAAACCTCCATGTAAAAAGTCAAACAGAGAAGAGTGGGAAATATGTAGCCAACATGGAGGCCGGCAGAAAAGACCATTTTAATATATTTCGAACATGTTCATGAAAATGAACTTTATTTTTGGTGAGTTTCATGACTGACTATAGTTACGAGTGGTGGGAAACTATGAAGTGAGGTGATTCCAAAAATGTTTTAAAATTGTGTTATTGCAAAGAATAAAATAAAGAGCTTAGTCTGAATTTAAACAAAACATATGCATTTCTTATTAATAGAGAATGATTTTCTGTAAGCCCATGAGAGGAAATACAGGAAAATCAACTCACTAATTCCGCTAGGCTGCACCTCCCATTTTCCCAGTTCTCCAGACAATTACATGAAAATACCTGGGCTGCCTTACCAACTGACTGGGTTATGAAGTCCTGGGAGTGCTGCAGGCCATGTTTATTCTAAACAAACAAACAAACAAAAAAGCTGAAAATGGCTTGTAACTGTGGCCTTTCCTCTGTGGCATTATGTCCTCATTGGCCTAAGTTTGAATATCCACAGCTCTCTAGAGGTTTGCAGTATTAAATCTATCTCTCCCCAGCCCATCACTATGTACCGACACTTCCCAGTCATCTCACTAGCAATACTATATACGTCACTGGAACTACCACTAAATGACTGCTTCAACACCTTGAGACCAAGAGTTATAGCTAGCTTTGCACCACCCAGAGGGCTCCTTGGCTCTTTAGGAGAAAGGCCCTTTATTCATTCACCCACCCCTTCCTTCGGCAAAGGTTTGTTAAACATCTACTACATGCCAGGGATTGCTTTAGCCACTAGGAATATGGCAGTGGACAAAATGGGCAAAATCTTTGATCATGTAGAGCTCACACTGTATTGAGACAGGGAATAGACAGATGAGAAAGATACACTATATTGTACAGTAGAGAAAAATGAACCAGGGAAATGACCCCAAAGCTACTGATGTGAATGGATGTGCGTTACAATTTTAAGAAGAGTCAGGGTAGGCATCATGAGTAAAGTGATATGTGAACAAGCTCTGAAGGGTGGAGAGTGAACCCTAAGATGCCGAAGGGCAGAACTTCCCAGCAGAGGGCATTATAATGGGAAAGGGGAGCTTCAGGTGGGAAGCTGCCTGAGGGGGAAGCAGACAGGCTGTTGTGTTGATCTAGGCAAGCAGTGTTGGTGGCTAGCAGTAGGGTATAGTGAAGGTGAGGCAGGGTGATCCCATGCTGAGAATACACTGAAGAGTGGGACCCTGGAAATGTATTTGAATGGATATTGAGTGGGAAGGAAGAATAACCCTCCAGTGTTCACTGAGGGTCACAGGCGAATTCTTGTCCACCTGCCTTTGCCCATTCTCAATGGATCATCAGAGACCTAATCACCTCTTAGGTTCAGCCTTCTGTTACTTACACAGACCCTATGATCACAGGTTTCACAGGTCTGCTATAGATGTTCACCATGTTCTATAGAAGACATCTGGGGCACAGAGGAATCAACTGCTTAAGGAAGGCTGAAACTCACAGGTGTTGGCTCTTAGAGCTGAGCATTTCAGATGCTTAGGCAGAGGCTGCAGGGAGACATTTAGCGGACCAAAGTTTCCCTTCTGTGTAAATATTTTATGCACATAAGTGGCTCTATGTATTTATATAAAATCTAGGCTCCGCACATGAGAGAAAACATAGTTTTGTGGTTTTTGTGTCTGACTTATTTAACTTAATATGATAGCCCTCAATTGTATCCATTGTCCAAAAATGACCATTTCATTCTTCCTGTGGCTGAATAAAACTCCATTGTACACATGTACACATTTTCTTTATCTACTGATTTGAAAAATTCCTTACAGGTGTGCCCTCCATTTTTGGATTTAAAACCAGATGTAGTCCAAGTTGACAATCAAGGATATTCATCACAGATTCCTATGCTGATTTTATGACTTGAGTATTGGGACTATTACAATAATAAACAAAGATGTGCAGGAAAAATCTGTGATAGAGACTTATGGTATATGCCCAGAGTATATTTGAGTCTTAGGGAAGTTTATTTTTAATTTTTAAAGAAATATCTACACTGACTTTCATAGTGATCATACCAGTTACAGTCTCACCAGCAATGAATAAGGCTTCCTCTTTCTTCAACCAACAGTGTTTGCTTTCCCTATGGTAACCAACCATTCTGATCAGGATGAGATAGCCTCTCAATGTAGTTTGTTAATCTTATTGCCCCATTGTGCTCTGGTTAGTCTACCTTGTTCCTTTATCAATAACCATAGGTTTAAAATATCTTTATCCAGCTATTACTCACATACAATGATGTCTTTTTTTTCTATTGCTTTTTCATTATTTCTTTTAATTTTGAAATCATAATATAATTAGAACATTTTCTTCTTCCCTCTCCTTACTCCAAACTCTCCCATATAACCTCCATTTTCCCTTTCAAATTTGCAGCCTCTTTTAAAATTGTTATGACATACATGCATATATGTATATTCCTAAAAATACCCTGCTCAGAATTTAATGTTACTTGTACATATATACAAGTGTAATTACACACACACACACACACACACACACACACACACATACACATTGGCCATTTGGTATAGAATAGCCAATACCAAAGTCATTGGTGTTCTTTCCCTTGGAAAGGCTATTTCTCCTCTCCTCAGCATTCCTCAGTTGCCTGTAGTTAATTTTGCAGGGTTGAGACCCTCTGCTTTCTTCCATCTACTTTGGCATGTCTGTTGTTGTCTTTGTTAGGCAGTCATGTTCTTGAGATATTATGGGTGTAGCTTCTGAAACTACTGGAAGGCACAGTCTCATAGCAAACTCCCTGATCCTTTGGCTCTTAAAACCTTTCTATTCCCTCTTCCACAAAGTACTTTGAACTTCAGGTGCTGGCAATACTTTGTAGATGTATCCACTTGGACTAGGACGAACAGCTCTGCATTTTGACTGATTATAATTTTCTGTAATGGTTTCTCTGTTGTAAAGAGATGTTTCCTTGACAAGAGGTGAAGACTACACTTGCCTGTGGGTGTAAGGACACATATTTAGAATGTAGTTAGGGATTTTTCTGGTTTAGCAAAATGGTGGTTGTAGGGTTTCCTCCAAGATCCATGTATACTCAGCTGGGTTTTCAGTACCAGGCACACTTTCCTTCTTATGTCCAATGAGATAGCTCTGGTTAACACCATGGTCTGTGTGCCACTGCTGCACCCTTGGGGTTATCATGTCATGTTGGTCATTGTTATGGTTCATAGGTGTCATAGCTTGGTAGAACTGTTGCTTCTCTTCCTAGAATGTGGTGCTTTGAGAACTAGACCTCGAGAGTCAATTCCAGTTCAGGGGACTCTGGGTGCTGTATCTGAAGCACATGGCACCTTTAGCAATAGGTTCTTCAGTTCCACCTCCGCAGTCAACCAAGGATGAAAATAATACTTTGTGTGTTGAGAGTCTCTTGGATAGATCTGACCAACAACTCTAAAGAAGGCTTCTTGTGACTTAGGGTGGGGTTTTTTGTTAGAAAGCCTTGAGGAAACATTGTCATTTGAGATGAGAAAAGTTCATTTAATCTATAACATATTTATTTAAACACAGATTTCTATCTGTTGTGGGTTTTTAAAGGTAGACAGTTAATAGTCCTTACGACATTTCAAACCTCTTTACTGTTATTTCACTCTCTGTTTTCATTTTATATTGATCTCCTTCCCGATCCCCACTTGGAGTCCCTTTTCCTTATTTCCCTGATAAGATCACTTGTACGCTGTTATCCCCCTTGCTATTGCTTTCCCACAACCCCCTACTTGGGCAGTGGCCCCTTTGTACCTTCCTTGTTTCTGTAGATACTTCAGGGTACGTTTTTACATCTGAAGATTTGAAGCTAGGGAGCTCTGATGAGGGAACATATAACGTTTGCCTTTCTGGGTTTGAGTTACCTAACTAATATGATTTTTAAAACATAGTTTTAATTTACATTTTTACAGTGGCTAAAGATGTTCAGCATTTTTCATGTTCCTTGCTCTCTTGTACTTCATCATTTGAGAACCACCTGTTTATTTCATAATTAACCTGGACAGGCATTTTTATATTAATTTCTTTTAGCTCTTTATGTATGCTAAAACCAACCCTCAGTCCAAAATACAGCCATCGAGGATTTTCCTCTGGTTTTGCAGGCTGTCTTTCCACCAAATTAACTATTCATTTACTATGCAGAAGCCTTTTTTTTTTTTTTTGGTCATTTATTTTTGTTTTTTTTTTTCTTTTCTTTTATTGGATATGTTTTTTATTTACATTTCAAATGTTATCTACTTTCCTGGTTTCCCCTCTGGAAACCCCTTATCCTATCCCCCACCCCTGCCTCCATGAAGGTCCCCCACCTACCCACTGCCTCTGGCCTCTCCACCTTGGCATTTCCCTACATTGGGGCATCGAGGCTTCACAGGACCAAGGACCTCTTCTCCCACTGATGCCCGACAAGGCATCTAATAGAGGACTAATATCCAGTCTATACAAAGAACTCAAGAAATTAGACTCCAGAGAACCCAAAAACCCTTCTAAAAAATGGAGTACAGAATTAAACAAAAATTCTCAGCTGAGGAATATCTAATGGCTGAGAAGCACCCAAAAAAACAACATCTTTAGTCATAAAGGAAATGCAAATCAAAACAACCCTGAGATTCCACCTCACACCAGTGAGATGGCTAAGATCAAAAGCTCAGGTGACAGCAGATGCTGGTGAGGATGCGGAGAAAGAGGAACACTCCTCCGTTGTTGGTGGGACTGCAAGCTGGTACACTTTGGAAATCAGTCTGATTGTTCCTGAGAACATTGGACATAGTGCAAAAGCCTTTTAATTTCACAAATTCATATTATTTGCTGAGTTATTGGAGACTTTTCAGAAAGTCTGTGCCTATTCCTATGTCTTAAAGTGATTTGTTTAAACTTTTTTTAGTTTCAAAGTTTCAGGTATTCAAGTTAGGATCCAGTTCTTCCTCTTAGCCCCATGCTCCCAGAAACAGGAATCAGAGTCAAAATATATTTTTAAATACTTAGCCATATAGTTAGGCTCTTCTCTGACTAGATCATAGCTAAAGATAACCTATTTGTTCTAACCTATGTTCTGCAGCAAGGCTGGTTACCTGTTCTCATGTCCCATGCATACATCTCCTCACATCTTCCTGAGCAGCCCTTCCCAAACACTTACTCTCTCCTGGATGTCCCACCTCTATTTCCTGCCTGAGCCATAGGCCATAAGCTTTTTAATTGATAGGTGATGCATCTGTACAACACAGAAGATATTCTCTCTACACAGGTGTTATATTAATGTTTTTTTTAAATCTATTTGGAGTTGATCTTTGTCCGTGGTGAGAGCTGGGGCTCTAGTTTTATTCCTTTCTGGATGGATTTTCGACCCGTTTTTTCCTACCACAGTTATTGAAGAAGCTGTCATTTCTCCATAGCCATGAGAAATTATGTTGAGTATGTTGATTGAGGTAGAAAGTACCACTCTAAAGGGGAGCTGCATTATTCTTTAGGCTTGGGCCCAGGAGTGTACAGAAAGGAGAAAGTGAGCTAACCACCAGCATTCAACTCTCCTTGCTTTCTGACTGTGGATGCGCTGTGACCAGCTTCCTCAAGCTCTTCTGTCATGACTTTCTCAAGATGATGGACTGTCCCATGGAACTGTATGCCCTTACTCTCTTATGTTGTCAGGGTATTTTGTCATGGCATGAAAAGTAGCTAAACCGGGTAGCTGTGGTATGTGCCTTTCATCCCAGCAGCCTGGAGGCAGAAGCAAGCAGATCTTTCTGAGTTTGAGGCCAGGGTAGTCTACAACTCGAGTTCTAGGACAGCCAGGGCTGTTACACAGAGAAATCCTGTCTTAAAAAGCAAACAAAACAAAACGCAGCTAATCCCAGCATAAACCACGAGTCTCTTAATCTGTTGCTACTGTACTTGCATATTCACAGGGCAATAGATGCTGGGGTGAAAGAAACGTTTGTTTTTATCTTTACAGCCATTGACATAAAACACACTTGAACAAATTCTCTTTCTCGCCTGTCACATAAATCCCTTTATGGAGGATATCTTAAGTCTCATGCATTACGTTTTAAAGCAACTCTCTATTACATGTAAACCTTAGTCTAAATCCTCTTGATATGTTTAACTAAGATTTGCTAAAATAAAACCCTGGGCCTCTTTCCTTTGACAAAGCTGTGCTTATATTTCTAACCTCTGTTCAAATTTTCTCCTGAGGGTTTTGTCATCTTTATTCTGCATGGCTGTATTTATGTGGCAATAGGAAAGACTTTAGGATCCCTATTTCACTTGCCCTCACTCCTACACAGTCTTGCATTACTAACAGCCCGCAGAGTTATGACACCACGCACAGACACATACCTAATTATGCTTTCGGACTTAGTGGAATGAACATAATTCTGTCCTCTGATCACAAGCTAGATATTTAAAATTTTAATTGGCTATTATTTTTCCAAGTGAGCTTATTATAACATGAATTTGAATTATATTGGAAAGTGTATGTGAATAAAAATCCCCATATTTCATGTTTGAAATTTAATGTTACATATATTTCTAATAATAGATTAGCAATTGCAGTGTTTGTAACTGTGTACATTTCCCAATGTGTTGTGTATAGATTTGTGTATGTGTTTTATGGTAAAATCTCTTTATAATATAGAACTGGATAGAAGTTACCAACTCAGAGACCAAGCCTCCTGCAATTATTGCTATTTTTTAAGAGGCTATCGTGTGATATTCAGCATATTAAAAGTCCATATTATAATTCCACTTCGAAGTCTTTATTAGGCTGCCTGTACATAAAGTATTCCAACTCTTCAAAGTACTAACAGTGGCCAGATGAACAAACATCCCTTAACGGTATCTTCTCTAACTAAAGGGCAGAACAGTAATTCCTGTTGTGTAAACATTACATACAGACAATTTCTAGAGGCACCATTAGCCAGGATTTTTTGTATTAAATCTCTGAATTTTAGAATGCAGGTCAAATAAACCATGTGTGCTCCGTGCATGAAGCCTTGTCTCAGACACTGCTCTGGAATTTCTGCAGCTTGTCTAGTGCACCAGTGCATCGGCATGTTCCTTCTAATCAAGGTAAGAATGCCCCAGTCCTCTTACAGATGCTCTGTGCCTGGACATGCCCACTGATGACAGGACGCTCAGCTAAGCAGGGAGGGTGGAAACCAATAGGGAAGGGAATGGGCTCTCTGTTTACAGGACAATGGGAGCGCAATCTGGGAACAAGTCGCAAAGAGCAATTTAGCAGCATGTTCAAGAGACACCTGTCTTAATATGCTGTCTTTAACTCAACCATTATACTTCTACATATTTTTTGTAAGAAACTACCAATGTTAATTTACATTGGCTTGTGTCTTAGTCAGGGATTCTATACCTGCACAAACATCATGACCAAGAAGCAAGTTGGGGAGGAAAGGGTTTATTCAGCTTACACTTCCACATTGCTGTTCATCACCAAAGGAAGAAAGGTCTGGAACTCAAGCAGGTCAGGAAGCAGGAGCTGATGCAGAGGCAACGGAGGGATGTTTCTTACCGGCTTGCTTCCCCTGGTTTGCTCAGCTTGCTTCCTTATAGAACTCAAGACCACAATGAACTAGGTCCTCCCCGCTTGATTACTAATTGTGAAAATGCCTTACAGCTGGGTCTCATGAAGGCATTTCCACAACTGAGGTTCCTTCTTCTGTGATAACTCCAGCTTGTGTGAAGTTGACACACAAAACCAGCCTGTACAACTTGAGACATCATATGCAAAGCAGGCTAGTCATCCCAGTTATTATCTCTGGTGGTTAATTATGAAACAACCAAAATCTGTTGTGGTTGTGATTTGAGTCAAGAGTGATATAATCTTCTTTGTGTAATGTAATGTAATGGTTAGATGCACATGAACACAATTTTAAGTCAAAGGTGAAGATATTTAACATCATGAAGAAGGTCTAAGCCTAACATACTGGTAAGGAGAATTAGTTAAATGTTGTTCATTTTACACAGTACAAGGATGCACAGGTAAAGTGTGGAACAAGAAGTCAGCTGGAAGAATGGATGTGTATGTGTAAAATGACACAGAGTGGCCAACATGACCTGGAACTTATAATGCCAGTCAGGAATTGTCTGCAAGTTGAAATGTTGCTATTTTGAACACTCACACTATGCATTTCCCAGTACCTCCCCTAGTAGGGATGTCATCAGGAAATGCACTGGAAAGTCTGAAACAAGACCCACCTTTGGCTGGTTCCTTTTCCTTTCATGGTCCCATGGCAGAGTCTCACCACAACCTTTGCTGAGTCCCCTCCCCTCACTGTGTGCACTCTCATGGTTTTTCTTTAAATCTGTTTAGATTTTGGCCTTCTCTACCTAGCTGAGTGCTTTCATAAAGGACAATTGTTACACACACACACACACACACACACACACACACACACACACACACCACACGACTCTATAGTCTCTAGTACCCAATATAAGCAGCAATTCCTGACTTGTCTTGTTAAGGTCTCTTTCAATAGTCAGTTGGAACTGCACTGTGTACCTTCCCCCACCTAGACACAAGTGTGTGTGGTGGCCCTGGGCTTCAGTGCCTTCAGTTTCATGTATATATTTGTCTTTTTCCCATTACTAAAATTACCTTCAGGGCCTGCCTTCTATTTGACAGTGATTACATGCCTGTCCCCAGGTCCTAACTCCCAATACACAGTGCCCAGGATATTGTTTTGTACAGTCTTCAGGCTTGTAACAAGAAACAAAAAAGGATGTATTTTTATTTTATAAGCTCAAATTTCTTTTGGTTTGGGACCTTGAAGGCCTTTTAAAATAGTTCTATTTTAAAATATGGAGGAGAGGGTAGCATTAATAACAATAGGCTGTTATATGATTCCAACAAAAATTACTTTTTTGAAAATGTCTCTATTTTATCATTTTATCAATTGGCAGTTAATCTTCTGCGATACTCTGTCTCAGTAATTTATAGATGAGTGAAGCGATTTCAAAAATTAAAATGAGTTCTTGCTAGGGTCATTTGAATTTCTTTTCTTAAAAAATAATTATTTTATGGGTATGGGTGTTTTATCTGCATGTATGTCTGTGTACCCTACGCATGCCTAGTGCCCTCAAAGGCCTTAAAACTAGAGTTACAGGCAGTTGTGAGCTATCATGTGAGTGCTAGGAATTTAACCCAGGTTCTCTGAAAGGTTGATCTGTGCTCTTACCAAAGAGCCATCTCCCCAGCTGCTCTTAACCCTCTCCAGTCCCTCATCTGAATGTGTACCTTCTCAGAAGCTCCTGACTGACCTTCTCTTGTGACCTTCCAGTTGCTTAGATTGGCACTTAATATATAAATGTCACTTGCTCTCCACAGTATCTTACCATTGTCACTTACTAGTGTGGAAAGTAAGGCTATAGGGTAGCAACAATGACCCTCCCAAATACTACATATACCTGACAACTTCTGACTACGAATTGTCTCCTCAACAGCAAAACTCTTTGATTGCGTCTCTTGAATGAGAAGCATGGCTCTTTAATAGACTTTACCATAAATTTTGTTTTGAATTTTAAAGATTTATTTATGTTACTTTATGTGTATGAGTGTTTGACTGCATGTATGTATATACACCACATGCATGTCTATTGTCTGTCTATTGTCCATGAAGTTAAGACGAGGGGATTGGATGCCCTAGAACTGAAGTTATGGATGGTTGTGAGGTGCCATGTGTGTCTTGGTAACTAAATCCAGGTTCTCTGCAAGAAAAGCAAGTGTTCTTAGCCACTGAACTGTCTCTTGAGCTTCTAGAACCACCTTTTCCTCACCCCTCTCTCTCTTCTTTTACATTTCCATTTGGATAGAGGTCTAGGTAAAAGTCTTTAAATTTGGACTATATCTTTTAGATTCATAATTTTTTATTAAATATTTTTGTTCATTGTCATACATTATTAGTATTATAAAACTTGGCTTCTCAAATGAAAGTCATCTATTCAAGAAATGAAATAGAACTATGTTAAATAAATAGAAATCATTCATTATCTTGACTTAGACATAAAGATTTGCTACCAAAATTTGACTTGGTTTTTAAGGAAGAAATCTATTCTGAAATTAACCTTGATATGATTTAATAACGATGTGTTATAATTTTAAAAGTATTTTTATTAATTCTCTGATAATTTTATAAAGACTTACTTTGATCATATTCACTTCCCCCTTGACTTGGCTCTTTATAGATTTACCTTCATTCCCTAACTGCTCAACTTTGGAAGAAGAAGATGAAGAAAAAAGAAGAAGAAGGAAGAAGGAGGGAGGGAGGAGGAGGAGGGAGGAGGAGGAGGAACAAGAAGAAGAACAGGAGAACAAAGGAACAAGGGAGAACAACAAGAAGGAGGAGAAAAGAAGAAGAAGAAGAAGAAGAAGAAGAAAGAAGAACAAGAACAAGAACAAGAACAAGAACAAGAACAAGAACAAGAACAAGAACAAGAACAAGAAGAACAAGATGATGATGATGATGATGATGATGATGATGACGATATTGGATTCAATCTGTGACACCTATCTATTCTTAAATGTGTGGTCTTCTAGTGAAGCAAAGCAGACCTATCAGGGATCACACTGTTAATGAATATGAATTTCTCTATCCCACTAGCTATCAACTCTCAATACTTATAGAGCTAAGAATGGGACCACACACCTTCATATCTTCCCTTCTTGCTGGAATTTTATCTGGCTTGAACTTTCACAGATCTTGTACATGCTGTCACAAACACTTTGAGTTTCTATGTAGTCACCTGTTGCCCCTGTCTCATAATGTTTCTTACTCCTTTTCTGTCATGGTCCCTGAGCCTTGGGAGGAGTGGATGTGATACAGATATTTCATTGAACACGGAGAACTTTACAGTTTTTTTTTCTTTTAACTTTGACCAGTATGAATCTGTGTTAACCATCATTGATTGTAATGTTGTAAAAAGAAGCCTCTCTAATGAGGGCTAAAAGATGGACCATGGTATTTTAGTATGTCACTATGAGTTGTTTAATGCTAGGTCCATTTAGCAGATTGATAGTTATACATTCTCTCCTTGGGTCTGAGGTCTGCCTAAACTCAGGTTCATGGTTCTGAAAATGGTGCCAGCTCTGGGTTCCATTATGTGGAATGGATCTTGAGACATTAACTAACACTAAGGACCTTTTGAAAACCATATGGAAATCTACTACTGTAGAACTTCCTAAAATATATATATATATACATACATATATATATATATATATATGAATATACAACACACACAGACATACACACACACACACACACACACACACACACACACACATCTAGACATCCCTCAAACATTCCAGGCTAGTCCCTTTGTTTGCTCTTGGTTACCCTCAAGAACTTGATGATAAGGTCCTATAGCTGAAGACATCATGTGATTGCATCACAGAACATGGAGAAATTGAGCTGGTGCTGGTCTGTGTCCTCCATGCTTGCTAGCTTCCATAGCACTCTAAGATGCTGTGCACACTACTGGAGGAGAACAGTTATCAAACCTGCCCAGCTGTGAGCCTCGAAAGCTACAGTAATGACAAGCCCAACAAGGGAAGTTAGTGTGATCGTCAAACACGGTGTGCCATGGGCACTCTGTAAGTGTTTTATCTTTACTGATTGATACCTTTCCCCTCCTGTGTTTATAGAAGACATTATACTTCTAGAAATTGTTGGAAGAATACAAAAAAGTGATTAAAGTCCAGAGAAGATAATCTTGCCTCACTCGGTCTTTCAATATTTTATAGTTAACATACTGAGGGAGTTTTCTCAATGGGTGGAAAATGGGGCAGCATATATTTTTAGGAAGCCACAGCAGTGCCATGACAGCTTTACAAAATAAATAGAACATTACGGCATGTGTTTGCTGTGGATATGTCTGCAAAGTTATCACTGTTGGAATGTCTTCAAAAGGATTTTTTTTTAACAAAAAAGAAATCCATCTCCAATTAAAAAAAATCAGTGTCTGTAAAAGTATGGAGAACCTACATATCCACCACCAGTGTGAATATTCAGACATGAAAATAGCCATGCCAGCCCTCTCAGTGTCTTCCGTGGATCTCATTGTTCCCAAAAGCCATCATTATCAGAGCCCAGAGCAAGCCACTTCTATGCACGCGTTCCTGCATTTTATTACGTATGAATAAATCTAGTATATCAAAAATAATAAACTCAAGGTTTCATAGCATCCTGTGTGTTCCTAAACGATGCACAAATGGTCTTGCTTTCTATACCTCCTTCTGCTGCCCACATCTCTTCTCTTGCTTAGAAGTGGTTTCTGAATATTATCCATATTACACATAGTTCCAATTTCTTCCTTCTGCAGTTATATAGAATTGCATTGTATTGATAGACTGTAATTTTATTTTCCATTTCCATAGCGATGGTCATTTAGGCCCATTCATCTTCCTTGTTACTACCAACAATATCCCATTGAACATTTGTTCACAGACCTATGTTCCAAATGGAGAAGGTACTCTGAACCTCCATTAAGACTTTCATTAATGGCTTCCACTAGTTGTGCTAAAGTGTTTTTTTTTTAATTTTTAATATTTTGAAATTGGCTACTTTTCTTGAATACATACTTTTACTGAATATCAATCTCTCACACTAGTAAGATGGCTTTGGGGTGGATTGTATACACACACACACACACACACACACACACACACACAGAGATGTCCGTGTATAATATATATGTACACCATTATATGTGTATCTGTGATGTATGTGCATCAGTGAGTTGAAAACATCAAAACTATTTGCTTAGAAAATGTTGACTAGTGAGAAAATTCAATTCAAGGTTTGGTGACTTAAAGATCAGGCAGTTTAATAGGTGACACAGTAGGTATCAGTAATAACAACCATTATCAATGAAGGCGCTGCACAGTAGTGTACATTAAAATCCCAGCACTTAGTGGGAGGAGGGCAGAGGCAAGTATTGGCAGAAGTCTGTGGCCAGCCTGCCTCATGAAATGGAATCTTGTATCAAAAGCTTCTCATGCTTAAATAGTAAAATCTCTTCATAGCAAAATCTACTCGGACAGTTCATTTTTCACATCTGATCTGACCGTCACTTCACTTTGAAGGTGTGCATTTAATTTGTGTCTTCTGTTATCTGTGGGGTACCTGGTCTGAAAGTAACTTTTTCTCTTAGTGAAGGGCAGATACTCACGCTACTAATCTTCCCCGAAAGGGAAAAAAATGCCAATTCAGGACCTGGCTGCTTCTACAGCATTGCAACTTAAGACTGAAAGCAAACAGAAATGAAGACCTGGGTAGGAGGTTCCGGATGGTGTAAGAAAGCAGAATCTGAAAGCTATGGGGAGCAAGCCAGTAAGCAGCTCCTCGGCCTCTAGCTTGGTTCCTGCCCCCAGTTTCTGATGGGCTGTAACCTGTGAGAGGAAATGAAGCCTTTCTTCCCTAAGTTGTTTTTTTAGTCATGTTGTTTTCTTATAATAGTAGAAACCCTAACCAAGAGACATGTAATAACTTGTACATTTGCTTGTTATATCATGCAATATTCCAATGCATATGCTTTCTGTGTTCCTATCAAGCCATGGAAATCAGCATTGGTATTTATGCATCATTTACTCTGTCTGGAACCTTTGTGTTAAATCCATTCAGATAAATAAACCTCTCAGTGGATGAGTTGGGTTTTAAACTCAACCCTCTTCTCTTCTCATGTGGCTATTGTAGTGTTTACAACCCCTTGATCATTCATTCTTGTATTTATTTAAAAGGTCAGAAAGGAGTAGAAATAGGTGAAGTTTGGTATAGAGTCATAGATCTGGCTTGATTGTTTCATGTGATAGAAATTTTTGCAAAGGCTAGGTGGGCCATGTTGGTTTCTAAAGCAGCAATTTGAAAACTATGTTAAGGGTAAGGAGAAATTAAAGGCAGAAAGAATGGTGACCATTTGGGGACAACCAGTCATCTCAGGTCATGCCTTTAAAGATGCTGAAATGTGACCAAATTCTTGACTTGTATGGAGTCCAAAGACAGATATGGGCAATTTCTTGAAGCATTGGATATAGAGATACACAGGCAATATGTAGGAAAGAGAATAATTCAGGCTAGCCCTCGGTTTTTGCTGGAGTGATAAAATGATACTTTTCATTAATGCTAATGAGTGGGTTTAGGAAGGAATGTAAAGAATTCGATTGGAAATGTTATGACAGAGATGGCGATTAAATATCCTAAGGGAGATGCGGAGTAGCTGAGATGCTTGGGTACTCAAGAGATCCAACCACATTAACTGCATTTCAAGTCATGGTCTTAGCTTAAATTCACACTGTATTTAGAAACACCGAACAAGTAGACTCCAATAAAAATAGTTTTGTTAAGAAATATTCTGCTTCTCTTTCTTTATTCATAAAACAGGGTGACTTGTTGCCAGTACCCAGCTAACAACTTCATGGGCCCTGCTTGTCATCAATGAGACTAACTAATTAATTTATGCAAGGTGGTAGAATGGTTAGGTTTGGTTACACTGACAGTCAAGAACTATCTCAATTTATTAACAAACTGTGTACACACTGAGCTGAATCTTGTTCAGAGTTTATTGCGAATCACTTTATAAGCAATTAATTCCTTTCAGAAGTGCCTTAAAGGAAGCTAAGTACCATATAGGGACTGACTCTGTAAGTTTGGAAAATGTGTCAGCAAACAAAAATTTCAGAACACCACTAATACAAAGGCTTTCTTGGTACACACTTGTATTTCCCCATGTTTTGGATGATTTCCTGGTTTCTTGTGTTCTGAACTTGTGGTGAGCTGGATCATCTGTGGAAAGAACTTGGGCTCAGAAATTAGTGTTCTGACTGACCAGAAGTTACAGTGTTCTGACTGACCAGAAGTTACAGTGTTCTGACTGACCAGAAGTTACAGTGTTCTGACTGACCAGAAGTTACAGTGTTCTGACTGACCAGAAGTTACAGTGTTCTGACTGACCAGAAATTAATCCACAGTGATTTGGTTATCACATCTCCCTGCAGATACAGGCTCCCTTCCCATTCTTCACTTCAATCATTATTGAGATCAATTTTCAAATGGAATCCTAACATCAGACAGACATGACATTTCATTCACAAAGAAACCAATCTTGAGCTGGCAAGATGGCTCAGTTGGAAAAGTCCTGGCCACATTAGGGTCCCAGTACCCATGTAAATGCTGAGCGGGCATGTCACCTACAGGTATCCCCAGCGCTTGGAGGGTGGGGACAGGGCATCCTTGGGGCAAGCTGGAAGGCTTGACTAGTGGAATTGGAGAGCTCTGAGATCAGGTGAGAGATCTTATCTATGAACAAGGTAGAGAATTTTGGAAGACATTTGATATCAACCTTAAAACTCCACAGGCATGCACATACACATGTGAACACACATTTATGTTACACAGAAAGTCTCTGTTATATCTCTTTCTGTCTCTCTGTCTCTCTGTCTCTGTCTCTCTCTGTCTCATACACACACACACACACACACACACACACACACACGCACACGCATGCACACATATCTTTCCTCATGTCTCAGAGAGTATTTGAAAAACTATAATGCTGCTAACAAGGGCTGTTATCCTCATGCCTTAAAATGGGAAGAGAGAGGGAACTGGGCCCTCTGGGAGCTTGCCAGAAGCATTTCTGTAGCCATTTATTGGGTGACAGGCAGTGTTAGCCCCTGACCATCAGCATCTGTGATGGAAAACAGGCGAGTTGTCAGGCTGAGTCTCAGCACTATTTGGAGAGAGCAGCAGCAGTTCCTGTCTCCCTTCAATCAAACCGTTTTAGATGGTCTCCATGGCATCTGCTCATTCCCAACACACAGGGGCAGCTGGGCTGGAAGGAGCCATTGTGAGGGCCAAACATCTGGTCTAGTCCTAGTTCTGTCCTTCAATGAGCTGGTTCAGGAGAGACACTCAATTTAAACCTCAGCCTGGTTCTCTGTTTAGAATAATGAAAGCAGGGAGAGAGAAGGAAACCAATGTGAGTATTCCACGGGAAATGTCAATCGTGTGGCCATGCATCTGTAATGCAAATAGATTCCTGAACCAAGCTCCTCATTTCTAAAGAAAAATAATGAAACATTTGAACCATGTAGGAATGTTGTGTAATAAGCATTTGTGCATTGCCACAAGCTAGAGCACAGAGCAAAACACAATAGGCAAGGTCTGGGTCCCTACATCAAATTCCGAGGAGTGGGGAATTTAGCATGTGTCTATTCCAGGCACATATTTTATATGTGTAAAGTTATGTAATTATGCACATATATGATTTCTAAATAACAAAAACAGAATATACAACCATGGCATACTCTAAATTTAAACAAATTGCATCTTGCTATACTAGGTTGACACTTCTGTGTCTAATGACGCACTTTGGGGAGACATCCTTACCCATGTAGGTATACTTGAAATTTTGTCTTTTCTGGCATATTGCTTTTATGGTGATATTATAATAATGCCTACCCCCTTAGAAAGTTTAGATGCCTTATGCTTTTGCTCAAATGAGGTATTGTCAGAATTTGAAATTGTTGGCAAATATGAGATGCACTCTCTTCATGGCTAAACCTACATTTTCCCTAGCAGTGATGCTGTCCTTTTAATGTGTTCACAGACCATTCAAGCATCCCTTTCTGGTACATTCACAACCC
The DNA here is from genome assembly GCF_011064425.1 of Rattus rattus. Classification (NCBI taxonomy): domain Eukaryota; kingdom Metazoa; phylum Chordata; class Mammalia; order Rodentia; family Muridae; genus Rattus; species Rattus rattus. The sequence goes on from NC_046156.1 coordinate 87,051,060, forward strand.
CTGCATCCATCCTTTCTTCCTTTCATTTCCATCTTTGTTCTATACTTACTATTGATTAAAAATATTGATTGAATAATTTATTATTATTATTACCATTATTATTTTGAGATGGGGTCATCTGCATAATCTTGTAAACTTTCTCTGTAGACCATGCTAGCCTTGAACTCATAGAGATCTATCTGCCTCTGCCTTCTGAGTGCTGGGATTAAAGGCATGCCTGGCTCGATATAATTTATTAAACTTTTCTATGGTCTTTAAATAAGATTTATTTATATACATACAAATGCCATCCTCATGCACATACATGTCCACATGGTCCATCTATCCTTGTATGGAAATCATACTGTTAAAACTACCATGGCTAAATAATAAGTCTTGATTTAGAACATCAACAAATTTGGCAACTCTCTCAACTGTGTTCTCCTTCATAATTGTCTTGGCAGTGTGCTATCTATTTTGTACACATCATCTTGACAAATCATTTGGAAAATTCTATGAAATTTCCATTGGGTTTCATTGAATTAATACATGAACTTGGGAAGACAGAAAAGATGTGAATTGCTTATATAGCAATTCAAATGCTTTCCCCTTGCCAGAGCCTGCACTAAAATTACTTAGGGAGCATCTTAGTCTGGGCCTGGCTTGTTAAACCTCTTCGTTTTAAAATCCTACCTGGCTCTCTGTTCCCGCACCAGGCACCTCTTCCCTATGAGCAAATGTTCCACACTTCCCTCTGTTTTTCTGACTTTTGCAGATTCTCCTCCTTCTGCTGGGGGAGCTCTTGGCTCTCATCTCACTAACTCCCACTGCTCATACATTTTCCCTTCTTGAGAATCCCTTGTGTCTTGTTCAGTAAGGTGATATGCAGTAGGCATCCTTTTTTTTTTTAATGTTATTTATTTATTTATTTATTTATTTATTTATTTATTTATTTTTAACTTGAGTATTTCTTATTTACATTTGGTGTTATTCCCTTTTCGGTTTCGGGCCAACATCCTAATCCCCCCCTCCCTTCTTTGTGGGTGTTCCGTCCCCATCCTCCCCCCATTGCGCCCTCCCCCAACAATCCACGTTCACTGGGGTTCAGTCTTCTGGGACCCAGGGCTTCCCCTTCACTGGTGCTCTTACTAGGATATTCCTTGCTACCTATGAGGTCAGAGTCCAGGGTCAGTCCATGTATAGTCTTTGGGTAGTGGCTTAGTCCCTGGAAGCTCTGGTTGGTTGGCATTGTTGTTCATATGGGGTCTCGAGCCCCTTCAAGCTCTTTCAGTCCTTTCTAAGATTCCTTCAATGAGGGTCCCGTTCTCAGTTCAGTGGTTTGCTGCTGGCATTCGCCTATGTATTTGTTGTATTCTTGCTGTGTCTCTCAGGAGAGATCTACATTCAGTTCCTGTCTGCCTGCACTTCTTTGCTTCATCCATCTTGTCTAATTGGTTCCCTGCCTCCACTGCCATAAGCCTCTTTCTGTGGTATTCTCTGTTTCCTGTGGGCTCTCAGACCAGTGAGGACAGTCTGTGTTGCTTCTGGAAGTCTCTCCTGCACTGAAGATTTCTTAACACTGGGCACCTAGTTGGTGCTCAATAAACACAGTTTTGTATATTGATCATCTACCAGAAGGAAGTGCTTATAGAAGACAGTCTTTTCTTGGGGAGGGGTTAAGGGTGTGCAAAAAGTTGAACTTGCAATATGGAGGACTACCTAGAGTCTGGTGGGCAAGAAGATTTAAGTACTAGTTATCCTAGAGTAGACTGTCAGACCTGACAGATTAGCGCTGACAAGATGCTCAGTGGGCTAAAGAACTTTCTGGGAAGCCTGATGACTTGAGTTTGACCTTCAAGTCCTAGGACCCAGATTGGGGAAGGGAAGACATAACTGTGCGGATTGCCTTCTGACTTCCTCGTACTCAGGCTGTGGTGTGTGCACACAGATAATAAGCACATCTAATTATAAAGAAGAATCAATGGATGAAGGGTAAGTATACAGAAAGTTATTGTGTTACAGTCAGTTTTACTCTTGAGCATACACAGGCTTTAGGATCACTTCTGCAGTTTTAAGTTATTTGGAATGCAAATATAGTTTTAAATCCCACTGATACTTTAGTAAATTATAAAAGCTTCTAATTCTATGGAAGTTAAGAGTTGATTTTATCCACATATAAGATAGTTTGGGATAAGAATTGTGACAGTTTCTGGTCCGCTCTGTATGCCATCTGTGTTGTTTCTCCCGGCTATGCCTAATTTGTCTGTATCAGGTTTCAAAACAATGGATGTGATGGTTTCGTATTTCTCAGTGCTTGAATTTGGACCCCAGCTGTCCCTCCATCACATGGTCTCTTGTTATTTCTTTTTCGTTACTCTTCTGGTTGCCCTATCCCTCAGTCCTGGCCATCCTTTCTGGAAAAGTCTGTGAAGAACAATAGAGGCAGAAGAAGCAGGACCTGCCCTGGCTCAGCCCAGGGGGCTTCACTGTGTCCGCAGAGGATCCTTTGTTCCACACCTCCTTCTTCATACCATGGTGATCGTCTACTTTACATTTCTATCTCCATCTAGGTGAGCTCCCCAAAGGCAGGAGCCTGAGTTATTCTGTTTTCATCTCTGAGCCTGGCACAGAAGGGGCTGTGATTGCTGGACATTCTCAACTTTATCGGCTTTATTTATTTAGTCTTGTAAGTCATGTGACTGACTCAGCCTTGTCCCCAGCCCTTTAAAAAAATCTTCACTAGAGAAATTAAACACGTAACTTGTGATTGGATACTTGGAGAGCGTACATAAATTATTCCTTTTATTTGATAAGTTGATAATTCAATATGTGAAGAATGTGATAAGATTATAAAAAGCAAACGAACAATTTTGTTCTAAAGTAAATTTTTAGTGGGGAAAAAGTTGTGAACAACTCACAGCTAGTTAATAGCTGAGGGCCAACAGCATTTTGATTGTTTTTAACAAGATGAAAAAGAGCCAAAGTTCTACTATGATAACATAACACCTAAGTTAATTACCTAAAATAGTCCTAGTCTGGAAGCCTTAATATCATTTCCATGCTAGGTTCTTTTATGAAAGGGTCAAAGGCAGAGGAACATGTAAGGGGCCAACTTAAAGATACTTGGCAAAACAGTTGTCATTATTTGCGACTGTCTGATTCTATGAAATGGTACAAATTGTCTATTTGATTAGCTCAGTTGATTTGGCATTATAAAATAATTTGAATGTCAATTTAATAAATATTTTAAATGTCTATTTACTTATTTATTTAAACACAGATGTACATGCATGCATGAAATGCATGCATATGTGGGAGCACTCCTGTGCTCACATACATACATGTACACACACTCATGCATGCACACAGACACAGACACAGACACATACACACACTCATGCACACACACACACACACACATACACACACACACACTCATGCATGTGTTAGGGTGCATATGTGGAGCTCAGAGGAAAATTTTCAAGGAGTCCGTTCTCCTCTTTCATCTTCTTGGTTCCAGAGACTGCAGTCAAGTAGTTAGCCTTGGCAGAATCAGTGCCTTTCCCCGCTGATCTGTCTTGTTGTCCCTCAATGTCTAGTCAGATATGGATTCCTGATGGTGACTTAATGTCTTTAAAGAGATCAAAATAAGTTAGAATTGTAAAAGGAGAAGTTATGGTGTATGCAGAAGAAAGCAATATAGAAAGGCTGTAGAAACTGTTCTCTTCTTTTAGAGTAGATCACAGCATTTTCAAAGTCGGAAGGATAAAGATGACCTATTATGCATTGCAATGGTCTTATGCACTGAACAACCCTGTGAAAGCCTTCCAGATTGGATGAATCTGTCTGTCTGTCTGTCTGTCTGTCTGTCTCACACAGAAAAATATGAAATCAAGTAAAAATGACTCCTAGATTTCTCTGAAGATAAGCTACTTAATTTACAGTATAATAATTCATTAAAGGCTGAGTTTAATCTTTGGAAATGCAAACAGAGCTCTGTCATTCTTCTCTATGGTTAGATGTCGCAAAGCTCATCACACAGAAATTAACAAGGCAGAGATGAAATGAGGGCATAGATGGGAAAAGCATGTCTTTACTGAGCTACAGAAGCTGATTGGTAAAGATGTCCTTGAAGGTTAAATAAAGAAGACCCCAACCTTAATTATAGAGGACATAATTATTTAGATAAACGACAATGTCAGTAAATTAAAAACTGTTTGCTGAATACTTAGTATGCTGTGCAGTTCCCCCCACAGAAGTCTATAAAATGAGATTGTACCTCAGCCTCAATGTCTTTCATGGCATTTATGATCAGAGAAATACGCAGATGTTCACACCATAATCTATTGAGTCATGCCTCTGCTAGCAGTTCCAGCCACTGCGGTTACACATAGTCAGCTGTGAGGACTTTGGAATGCATGTATTTTTCTGTAACCAACTGTTTTTTAGGCAAAATGTGACTGGACCCATGAGCGAAAATGTTGAAGGTCCATTAGTAGAAACATGACAGTTTTCCCTTATCCCGGCTCAGAATGCACAGTCCTGAATTTCAACACAAAGAATGTATGGACATGGCAGACTCTTCCTCCACTCAGCCCCCCTGGGTGATTACTTTAGGAAGTAGAAAACAGACCCTCTCGATTTCCTTTTCCTCTGGCAGTTACCCAAGTAAAATGATTAGATTATTTTTAGTTAATCTTCCGAACCTTTCCTTTCTTTCGCAACCTGCAACAATTTTCTCTCACAGTGGAAGGAATATTTGTTATTCTTTCACATCTTTTTTATATTCATGGATAGAATTGTTGCCCTTTGAACAAGACAATTATTCCCTAAAACACAGAAATGAGTTTACTTCCCCCATGGTTCTGAAGTAATTATATAAACAAAATTTTAGAATGCAAGTGAGAAAATAGAAAGAACTGTTGGCAGAGTTAATTGGCTGATCTTTTTATGTAGATCTAATTTGGGATGTCAATTGAATTTTTGGAAATCATTGCTTATTTCCTTTGAGAATTATTTATTGCTCTGTGTAATTTGAATGTATAATACATAGTTTGTTCACTTCTGCATTATAGCTTGGTAGAGAAATACTGCTTCTATCAGACAGAGATTAGAAATATTTTTGAATCAGTTTTTCCACCCTTCCAGAATTGGTTTAGAGAAAATATAGAGATTTAAAATGAGCATGTAATGAATTGCTAGACTTAACTGTGATTTAATTATTTCCTGACATTGGACAGCCAGTAGAGGCCTGGTGGGAGGGACCAAGGGGATGTTGTTCCGAGTGTTGTCTCTTTGTGACCTTGACAGACGCAACCCACCTCTTCCCAGTCCTCAAATACAAATGTGTAAAATAATCTCATAGTGATGTTAACCGTTCCTTTTGACCTTTTTCTCTGCCCTCTCTCTCCTTCCTTTCTTCTTTTCCCCTTCCTCTCTCTTTCCTATTATTGCTATTTCTTGACTTCACACGCCTCCTTCTTGTAGGAGATAGCACACTGACTTCAGAATTAGACAAATGTTATCTGACTGACACGCTAATTCTGCAATGTGGTGATGTTGGCAGTGTGCCTCCCTACTCTGGCCTTGTCTCTTGCATTATATAGTATGCTAATAATCCGAACTTTTAAGGTGACTTTCAAGACTGTGACAGCCTAGGAAAAGCGCATAGCCTAGGTCCACACCAGACTCTCAGTGAAGGACAACTGTTAACTGTAGAATGTGGCTGCAAAGAGCATGTGATAGGACAGCTGTAAAAGTCCCACATCAACATGAAAAATGGTGTCAACTTGAAATGCAGACTTAGCACCTGCTCCTTTTGTAAGTCTAACTCAGTCTCAGTGCAGTGACTGGGCTGGATGCCAGCACCGCTCTCTTCCTGCCTGCCCAGAGCTTGCAAAGCACCTATTTCCTAACTATGGTGAATTTTGACAAGTTCATAAACTGGTCGATCAAATGTCACTTACAGAATGACTCCTTTGCCACTGAAACTCAAGCCAAGTTCTTTCTTGGTAACCGGTGAGCATTTTTAAAAAAACCCAAACCGATATTCTAGGTAACTGAGCATGCAGTCCTCTTGGTGAATCATGTCTAGTGGATTGTGTCTAGTGAATTGACTAGTGAATCATGCCTCTTCTGTATTGGCAACGCTATACAGATGGCCAATCTGCCAGGTGCCCTTTAGGCACAAATCTAAAGACTTATTCCTTCCTTTCCACCCCAGGACAGCCCGAACCTTCCTCCTGTGGAGCTTGCATAATAAATTTTAGTGTTCCCCTCCCCCCACCCAAAGGACTCTTCTGTATTCTCAGCATTTGACAGACTGCAAGGGAGAACTCGTTCTTAGTGTCATCATTTTGCTCTGCTTATATGTTTGTGTGTGTGCACTTGCACATTTATCTTAGTACTTGACACACTGTAGGGAAACGATAGATATCTGTTATACCAGTGATGGAAGGAGGGGTTTGTGTGCATAGCCTATAGTGAGAACACCTGATTCTAAAGAGTCCCTCAGCTACTCCCACTTTATCGCCCCATATTACGTTTTTTGTGTGCCAACTCTTGGTACTCACAAATGCTTTTACTTTTGGAAGTAAAACTAAGGTGTACTGTAGTATTTTTAACCCTCAAAACCCAAGATGTTTTGAAGAATGACCTAACAGAAAACATAAACACAACTTCCATTTTGAAATAGTCAGTTTATATAATACCATTTTAGTACACTGACAGCTCTCTTCATATTCAACAAAAAGTAGCCAGGTCTGGTAATTCTATGTGCATCCTCTGATTTTGTTATGTATATTAGACATGTAAGATTTTAAAATAAACACACCTTGTCATAATCATCCAGTCTGCTGTAGAAGTCTGCTTTCCATACATCGACTACTTTAAAATTAACATTTGTTTGTGTATAATGTCTGTCTATATGCATGTTTATGTGCATAAGTGCAAGTAACAATGTGTGAAGCATGGTTGTGGAGGTTAGAGAATCTCAGATGTTGGTCCTCACTTTCTACCAGTTATGACAGGCTTTCTAATGTTTGCTACTGTGTATACCAGGATGCAAGGCCAGAAGCTTCCAGTAACAGGAGTGCTGGGATGGCTGACAGGAATTGAAGCATCAGAATTAGATTTGAAGATCTGATCTCATGTCCTTATACCTGCTCAGCTTGCACTTCACCCTTGAGGCTCCACAGAAGCCTTTGACTAGCTTTTGATGCATCTCGAGATTGCTCTGTCATGCTGTGAAATGGGGGCTTCATGCTAGATGTATGCATAAGGGTCTCAGCCACATAGATTCCCAGGCACAAAAGGCACCCACTTCAGGAACCCACAGCTCAGTACTTAAAACCACGACATAATTGTTTTCTGAAAATGCTTCACACATTTAAAAAAATATTTTGGTTAGTATCCAAAGACACGAGCTCTGTTGTGACGTTTTTGTACATACATGCCACTGTCCTTTGTTCTCCAGCTCTCCCCTCTCCTGCTCGTACTGGCTCCCCTTCCTTCCCAAATAGCTCCTTCTGCTCTCAGGACATACACACTCTGCTACTCTCTGGCTTCCTCTCCCTCCAGTTTAAAACTCTCCCCACCCCCACCCATGCTTCCTTTTTCTTTTTATTCCTTTTGCACTTGGATAGGCATCACTTTTTCTAGCTTTGGGAAAGTTTCTTCTACAATTTTATTCAATTTTCTTATGCTGTTGGCATGAAATTCCTGGCCTATAATGTGTAGATGTGTATCCCCAAACTCTCTCAGGTTCTGTTCTTATCTTTAAAAATGTCCCTTGAAGGGAAGATCCAATTCCCCTAGTTTGTCTCCAGGCCCTGGGGTTCTGTCTGTCCTTCACAACACCCAGGTTTTGCTGGTGCAAGCCCCTGAGCTTTACACTTGGCTACTGAGTTTTTCATCATTGGCCTCATTTTAGTTTGGCTTTAAAACAAAACAATTCTATCTTTTTATAGAGTCTGTGTTCATAGCTTAAAATGGTTTCCTTTTCTTCGTTCAGCTGTTTTGTTCTGAGTATGTATCTTGTTTGAGTTGTTTGAAGATATTTATAGTCATTCTTTTGAATTCTTCGAAAGTTCTTCTAAGAGACTCTCATTGGGAGTCATTAATATGGGATTGTTTACTTTTGGAGGAAATACATTGTCTTCTGTGTGTGTGTGTGTGTGTGTGTGTGTGTGTGTGAGAGAGAGAGAGAGAGAGAGAGAGAGAGAGAGAGAGGTGGGGATTGAGAGAGAGAGAGAGAGAGAGAGAGAGAGGGAGGTGGGGATTGAGAGAGAGAGAGAGAGAGAGAGAGAGAGAGAGAGAGAGAGAGGGGAGAGAGAGGAGGAGTTGATATTTTTTTAGGGTCTTGCACATTTGGAGTTAATTTGTCAGCTGAGTCATCTTCTGTTCAAGTGTCCTTTTTCTTTCCATGTGTGTTGTTCAACGGAGGACTAAGTCATAGCAGGGTTAAGATGTTTTTCCCTCCCTCTCTGTAGGATGCTATTCAGGTACGTGGGCTCCATCTCTCCTTTTCCGTTGAGAAACAACTGCTCTCTGCCAAATAGTCACTCTCCAGGATCAACATACCTACTCTTGTCAAGCTCTGGCCTAGGTCCCCTTGCTTCTGCTGTCCCTACCCCATGGTGTGAGTTCCTGCAGGCCAGATGCCCTAATGCAGGTACAGTCTGACCTTGTTCCCATCTCTGCCATATGTGGTTGGTATTGTGCATCTGTTTAGCCTAGTTTGGGTCAACTCCAGCTTTTTTCCATTTCTGCAGCCTTCAGTGCTGCATGTTACTGATCTTGCAGTGTTGCACAAATTACCCTGGGATAAGGTGCAGCCCAAGCCCCGCCTCCACGGCTTGTTGTGAGATCTGCATTCACCTGCACTAGATCTAACCTGTCCCCACTTACACACTATCCTGCACATTTTGTGTCACTCTACCTTGGGTCAGGTCTGGGCCACTCTCTATTATCTTCTGTCCTACATAAACAGTTGACTGGCTAGATACATAGATTCCGCATGTGAGAGAAAACGATATTCATCTTTATGAGCCTGTCTTATTTTGTTTAATGCAATATTCTCAGTTGCACCCATTTCCTGGGAATGTCATAATTTGATTTTTCTTTACTTCTGAATAAAATTACATTGTGTACACATACCACTTTAAACAATCTGTCCATTGATGGGCTTCTGGCTGGTTCCACACCCTAGCTATTGTTGAGTATTGGTATGATAAGCATAGATGTGCAAATCTCTCTGTGGTGGGCTCTCTTAGAGTCTTCTGGGAATAGTGCAGCTGATTATATGGTAGTTCTATTTTCATTGCTTAAGGAACCCCCACATTCTATAAAAACTGTGCCAGTTTTATACTCTTATCAGCTGTGAAATGGGCTCTTCGCTCTCCCACCTTTATAAACATTCGCTAAAATTTGCTTACTTTTGAAATTTTGTTTCTTTGATTTTTCGGATTTTAATATGATTGCGTGATTTCTCCCTTCTCTTTCCTTTCTACAAAACCTTCCATAGGCCTCTCCTTGTTCTCTTTCAAATTCATATCTCATTATTTATTAATAGTTGTTATACGATTTTATGTATGCACGTACAAATATATTCATAAATATAATCTGCACAGACACTCTGTCTGTTTTCAGGGCTGACCATTGTTACTGGACAACCAGTCATTATGCTCTCCCCTGGAAAAGACTGTTTCTCCTCCTCAGCACTCCTTAGTTGCCTGTAGTTCTTTGTGCGGTATTGATGTCACATGATCTTACCCAACCCACTGCAGTTGATGCTAAAATAACCACATTCTGTCTGGGGTGAGATGGCTCTCAGAGCAGCTCTTATTTCCCCGAAGGCTAAACATGTTGAATATCATTTCAAATATATTTTCTCCCATGTGCTTTTCCTTTGAGAATTGTTTATTCAAATCAATAGCCCCTATATTGACTGAATGACTTTTTTGATATTTAATTTTTGAAGTTTCTACAAAAGATTTTAGATATTAATCCCCTGTCTGCTCCCCCCCCCCATTCTGTAGGCTGACTATTTCCTTTGTTGGGCAGTAGCTTTAATTTCATGTAACATACTTTGTCACTTCTTGGGATTATTTACTGTACTGTCTCTTCTTTAAAGCCCTTGTCTATCCTTGTATCTTGAAGTGTTTGTCCATGTTTTCCTTTAGCAGTTTTAGAGTTTTGAGTCTTACCTTTGAATTGTTTTCTTTTTTTTATATTTGTAGTAAAAGAAAAGGATCTAGTTTCAGTCTTCTACATATAAATTCCCAGTATCTCCAGCATAATTTGTTGAACAGAATTTCAAAATTAAGGAAGACTGTGAGTTTCTTTCTGGGTCCTTTATTCTGTTTCATTTTTTGCCAGAACCATGCTGTTTTTACTACTATGGCTCTGAAATATAGTTTGAGAACAGATGTCCTGATACTTTTAACATTGTTCTTTCTGTTTAGGTTCAGTTTGGCTATTTGAGGTATTTTGTGCTTGCACATACACCGTATAATTATTTTTATCTAATTCTGTCACTGGAATTTTGACGGGAATTATTTTGAATCTACAGATTATCTTTGGTAATATAGTAATTCTTAATTCTGACAATCTAAGATCAATAAAGGTTTTCCTACATTCAGCTCTTAAAGTTTCCTCTTCAGTTAGTTGCCTTCTTTGCAGAAATGTTGCATAAAGCCCAGAGTGAGGTTTCCTCACTTTGAAGGAGAAGATGGTATTTTCATCTTCTTATTTTGATGTTGCACTGTATGTATAAGTACCTTACCCTGATACTGTATTTATAAGTATGGCTGAATAAATCCAATGTTTCATTGTTCCATGCAGTGACATATTAGCATGGAATATTTGTTCTTTTATATCTGACCGTCATTAAAGGTATTCTTAAGCACATACATATTTTGGACTCAGTAGTTTCACTTAGAATGTCACTAGTTCACAGTGACAAAGGGGGTCAATACTGACACAAAAAGGGCAGAATAAGTACCTTAACATTCGTCAAGATATGGCTATTAGTGCCACATTTTAAATACAAACTTTAAAAAACATATTATAACAGTATTGTATAATTAAAATAAAATTAGAATTTTTTTAATAATTTAATCAGAATGTGAAATGAGTCAGTATTGTGTCTCACATTCTATCACTGCATACAGAGAAGCAAGAGCAATTAAAACATTACATTTATGAATTTGGGAAATAAGCATGTTCTAAAACTGGGCCCTAGAGAGAAATGGAGTGTACAAATTATCTTTTTATTCAACATGTGCTCTATTATTTTGGGAACTCCAGAATCAGGGACAAAATCCTCACAGCTAGGCTAATTACTTTAATAAGGCCTGCATTATTTAAAAATAAATCTAAGTGGATGTCAGAATTGGATCTGGTAACAAATATTTATCCTCTCCATGGGCTTTCTCCCCATGGCATTGAACAGTTGGTTCCTGATCTCTACTTTGGTGGTGCCAACTGGCTTTTTAACTCTTGCCAAGTGCACAAGGTAGAATGCCCATTCTCTGCAGGCAGCCGTGGCCTTTCTGTGACTCTTTCTCCCAGATGTCTCTTTTCCTTGTAGTTGCCAGACTGCCCCTATGCCCTAAGAGAACATCAGCGTCTTCTGCTGTGCTTTCGAAGCCATACCTCATCTTTCTTATCTTCAGCCAACACTCATTAACATCTGCACCATACCTAGCCTCACACCAGGCCCACCGATGCAGGAATCACGTCAGTTTCTAGGAATGTTTCAACAGAGTGGAATTTTCTAGAGCTAATTTGATAAACTTTTTTTTATGATCAAATATTGTGGAAGATAAAAAGTAATTTGTCACATGTCATAGATGGGCTCCTGAGTTTAATAGAACCTTTAAAAAGTAAGAAATGTAGAAAGTGGATCAAAGTCAGCACAGAACAGTTTTTAACTTGTTTTTGTGGTGAGGGGCATATTTATATCTAGCAAACACAAAGCCAGTTTCCTTAGGTGGCCTTAATTCACATACACTTGGCTCTAGACATTACTCGTTTTATAAGTTTTCAGGCTCAATCATGGTTTATACATTTGTTTTATGTTCATATAATAGATAAGGATTTTCTAGCTATGCCTACAGCTTGTGTAGACTCAGGGTAAATTTGAATAGGATTTGGATTCTGAGTTAAGTGCACGCTTCTTCACTGCACTGAAAGAGACAGCGACTGGGAAATACTGGGCTGTTGATAGCTGCACTCTCTGCTGCTCTTTGTCTGGAAGGCTGCAACCTGCACTGGAGAGCCCTTTAGAGGTCCAGAGGGAAGTGTGGACCATTCATAAACTACCGTGTGAGGACAGACCTTCACCGTGGGCAGTAGCTAGAGAGGTGTTGTCTGGATGACACACAGAGGCAATTGTAAGCCCAAACACAGTGTGAGCAAACACAACCAAACTAAAACTCCCCAAATGAAACAATAACCACGGAGGTAAACTGCCTCTCTCCATTTTAGAGTTGCTAGACCTCCCATTGCAAGGTTGTCTCCTGAAGCTGCTGAAGAGACATTTTTGGATTATTGTCAGTACTGTACACCCATCAGCAGTGTAAGATACACTTAAATCCTTCTATCTCCCCTTCCTACCACTGTCCCTCTCCCTCCTCCTCAGCCCCCTCTATCCCTTCCTCCCTCTCTGTCCCTGTCTCTCTACCTTTCTTTCCCTCCCTTCCTTCTCTCTCTCCCTGCTTCTCTCCCTCCCCACCTGCCTCCTTTGTCTCCCTGCCTCCCTCCCTCTCTCATCTAAAGGAATTCTTTTATATAATTTACTTAATGTGCATTGGTATTTTGCCTGCCTGTATGCCTGTGTGAGAGTGTGAGACCCTTGGGAAGTGGAGTCACAGACAGTTGTGAACTGCCATGTGGGTGCTGGGTAGTGAGCCATGGTCGTCTGGGAGAACAGCCAGTGCCCTCAGCTGCTGAGCCATCTCTCTGGCCCTCTTCCTGGTTAGAACACAGGGTTGTTTTTTTTTTTTTTTTTTTTTTTTTTTTTTTTGAAAAAATCGTATGCCCACATTTCCTCTCGACTCTCCTGTACTAGGTGGTTACATCATCTAGACCTGGCTTATGAGATACAGTAGGGATGACCTCGCTTCCTTCTTTCTTACTTCCTTTGTGGTCTACATTTGTACAGGAGCCACGAAAACAAGAGCTATACACTAAGGACAAACAGAAAATAGAAAGGAAAAGCCTATGGCTCTCATGATGATGATGTCACAAGGAAGCTGATCAAGCTCCAGGATCCAGCTCATCTTCCCTGTGTCTTATGTGACACGAGTCAACCCCTGTGTACAGATAGATTCCTGATACTAGCTATGAGGAGCAGATACTCGACAAGATCAATTTTCTGAAGAAAGGCCTTCTTCTGCCACTAGAAGAGGTTCCTGGGACTTCAACTCCTGCTGGGAGTTGTGGACGCACAATTTGCTCTTGCAGTGGGCTTCAGTTTAGTTCCCAGGAATCACATGGTAGCCCCCAACCACCCGTAGCTCCAATTCCAGAGGCTCTGACACCGATCTGTCCTCTGCAGGCACGGGGCATGGTAGTGGTACACATGTACACAAGCAGGTAAAACATTTGATGTTTTTTGTTTGTTTGTTTGGTTTTTGTTTCTTAAGCTGGTCATGATAACATTTGTCTGAAGTTGTAAAACTTGGGAGATAAAGGCTGAGGGATCAGGAATTCAAGACCAGCCTTGGCCACATAAGAAGTTTGAGGCTAGCCTTGAATAACCTGAAACTCTTATCTCAACAAAATAATTTTTTAAAAAGTCCCGGGATATGAAAGCATATATTTCTAGAAGAAAGTAGAGGGCGCTAGTTCCTTGACATTGGTTTTGGCAATAATTTATTTTTGGATATGACCCCAAAATACGGGTTTTTAAAAAATGGTATCAGTGGAGGCAACAGGAAATGAAAAGACTTCAGCACAGAAAAGAAACAAGAGACAATATGAGAAGATAAACTACCATGTAGAAGAAAATGCTTGCTAACATGTTTGGCAAGAGTTATCTCTAAACTATGTAAGGAACTCTTTAGTAAAAGAAGAAATAACCAGAGTGTAAAAGTGGGCAAAGAATTTGAATAGTCATTTTCTCAAACAAGGTATAAAATGGTCAATAGGTGTCTAAAATACAGCTTAGTAACCACAATTGGCAAAACTGCAGGGTGAGGTCACCCGTCTGCCCTGTCAGGATGACCATTACCAGAAAGTCAAAGGTTCTGGTGAGGAAATGAAGGAATAGGGAACTTTGCCTTTTGTGGTGGGGAACATAAATTACAGTGGCTATTGTGGAAAGAAATTTAGAGATTACTCCCCAATAAAATTATAAGTGTGCTATAAATTAAACCATGATCCTCCAATCCTACTCCTGTTCATTTATTGAAAGAAATTATATCAGTGTCTGAGAGACATTAGCAGTCTCATGCTGATTACAATGCAGCTCATGACAGGTATGACATGCATGAAAGCTCAAGTGTCCATCAAGAAAGAACTGCAAAGAAAATTGCTATTTATAGAAACACACACACACGACAACTTAATTCTATCTCCAGGAATAAGAAAACTCTACCATTTGCAATAATATGAACTGATTTGAAAGACATCATACTACAATCAGGTATTTGATAATTATCCTCGTAGGCTTAGGAATCTAAAAAACCAAATTCATAGAAGCAGAGAATAGAATTCTCCTGGATGGAAGCCGGGAGATGGGGAGATACTGGTAAAAAAAAAATACAGTTCCAATTATGAGCATGAAAATATTCTAAGGAACTATTGCATAGCATCATACATTCGAAAGTTGCTAATAGAGTGCATTATGAGTGTCCTTGCCACACACTAATGGTGGGTATATGAAGAGATGGATGTGTTAATTTGCCTAATTATAATAAGTTCACTGCATATCTAACATCATATCATTAAATCATGAAACAAGTATTAGAAGTCACGAGACCTTCACTTCCTAAGTCCATAGTAAATTGACTTAACATCCTAAGAGATAATAACTGGTAAAGGTTTATGCAAGCTATGTATAGACATTGTGAGATACGACTTTCTGGTTCTTTGCCTAAAGGAACAGAATTAGTAGTGAGGAAGTTGGCAAAGTGTTCTTTGATAGTCAATTGATTCTGAAAACAATATGTCTGTCACTTATCAAGTTCCCTCAAGAACATTATACATTGGGACTTTAAGTTCTCATAACATGGTGCTGTGGAGACATTACATGGTAGGTCTCTAGTTATAAGGACACAGAAAAAGAGCCACTTGCTCACAATCATAAAGAGGAAGGGCTGAGACTCAGACCTTATATTTGATGCCCTTTAAGCCATAGTATGTTCTTTTCAATAGGGTCACAGGTAATTGCATTTCTTTTTTTTTAAATTTATTTATTTGTTTTATGTAAGTATACTGTTCACTTTCATTGTCTTAAGACATACCAGAAGAGGGCGTCAGACTCCATTACAGATAATTGTGAGCTACCATGTGGTTGCTGGGAATTGAACTCAGGACCTCTGGAAGAATAGTCAGTGCTCTTAAACACTGAGCCATCTCTCCAGCCTGATAATTGCATTTCTTATTGAACCTGGGTAAGTACTCAGGGGATGTTTTGTTACCAGCCCACTCCCTCACAATTTAAGATCTAAATAAGTGGTTTTCTACCAATACATAGCACCCCAGAACTTTACAGAATGCCTCCTTCTACTAACGAACTGCTATGGATGGCTAGTTCTATGTGTGCTTTTGTATTCATAGAGCCCAAGAAATGGAACCACTTAAAAGTAGCAATTAATCACTAAGAGAAGTAGGTGGCCAGGGCACCAGGTTCCTGAGTCTGACCCTTTCTTCCATGTCTTTTAGCCTCTAAGAGCCACCTTGAGATCATGTCAGGCAATACTAACTATTCAGGGTGTGAGAGGGAATAGGGAAAGTGGATTTCCTGAAACCATCATGGATCTGAACATTGAACTGGAGAACTCTGCTTTTATTTGGCTGAGAAAAAAAATGCGGGCATGGTCTCAAGGTCAAACACAGATGGCCATGCTTGGTCTCTGAGGAGAGTTCTGAAATGACTGCTCATGTCCAGGATGTAAAATGCCCATTTGCTCTTTCAAAATAAAGGAAGAGGAGTAGGCAACACACTGAAAAACTAAATGTTATCGTCCTTAATAACACAGCTTGGGAATTAATGAGCTGAAGGAATGGAAAGAGACACTTTGCCGGGGCCCAGGCAGACAACGGATGGGATTCTGTGCTAATGCATTGCAGAGCTCTTTAATTGTTTCTCTAAATGGTCAATAGTTTTAATTCATATGCAGTATGTGATTTTAATCAGTGGGGCAACTGTTTTGCTGGTCCCTTTGCTGTTCTCAGGGAAAGTGCAAAATGAGCGATATTTAAAGCAAATCCCCCTCACCGAATTTTTCAAAGGTAAATGCCTATATTTAAAGAAACAAAAGCTGGAATTTTAAAACTGTATAAATGATGTGTGGAGAAAATTTTCCTGTATCTCACATGGACCTTCCCATGCAGTCCTGGCTTTAAAAATGTGTTAATGTTAGCTGGACGCCTCCATATGAGTCCCTGAGAATTCTTTTGTGTGCATTTGGAGGACTAAAACTACCATGAGCAATGCAGCTCTGACTGTATTTCCCTATGCTGTGGTAACTGTAGCTATACTAATGCTGTGGTAACTGTAGCTATACTAATGCTGTGGTAACTGTAGCTATACTAATGCTGTGGTAACTGTAGCTATAGTAATGCTGTGGTAACTGTAGCTATAGTAATGCTGTGGTAACTGTAGCTATAGTAATGCTGTGGTAACTGTAGCTATAGTAATGCTGTGGTAACTGTAGCTATAGTAATGCTGTGGTAACTGTAGCTATACTAATGCTGTGGTAACTGTAGCTATACTAATGCTGTGGTAACTGTAGCTATACTAATGCTGTGGTAACTGTAGCTATACTAATGCTGTGGTAACTGTAGCTATAAACTAATTACCTGAGGATAGGAAGCTTATCTCTAGCTAAGTTTTTAAACTTCTCATCAGTTTTAATAACATCATATTGATATACACATTGAAGCACAAATTAGTATAAATACATATTAAATACAGTGACAGTACTTGTTTTTGTTTGCATTACATGGTTGATCTATGAGAGGACTGCTTAGCAGGGTGACCTGACTTATCAGCAATATGGCATACATGACCTATGATTCTCAGTTAATCATATGCTATATGAGTGCATATATGACTACAGACAGGTGTTCACTTTTATTAAAATAGAATTGACTTACTCTGGTCCTACCCCTCCATCTCTCTCTCTCTCTCTCTCTCTCTCTCTCTCTCTCTCTGTGTGTGTGTGTGTGTGTGTGTGTGTGTGTGTGTGTGTGTGTGCACATGCCAAGCTTATACATGTGGATCGAGTCAGTTCTCAGCTTTGACCCTCTTTGTGACAGGGGCCCTGTTGTTTCTGTCTCTCTGGTTCGTGCTGCAGGTTAGCAGGCCAGCTAGTTCTGGGCAGTTCTGACTCAGCTTCCCATCTTGCTACAGAAGAGCTGCGACTACAAATGTGCCCCACTGCATCCATCTTCCACCACCATGTTTAAATACAAGAGGCCGAAGTTTGCCCATAGCCTGTATCAGTTTCTGTTGTATATTTTAAGTATAATAGACCTTTCACCCTTTTCTCAGATGATGTGGCTTATACACTTGGGAAGCTGAGGTAGAATGACTGAAAAGAGTTTGAGGCCATCCTGATCTAGCCTGGGCTTCCGGATGAGACTCAGTCTCAGAATCCCACTAACCATAAACAAGTTCCACCTTTGTTATTTTATTCTCTTGGCTTTTATGATATTATAGATACAATGAAAACATCTTTTTTCTTTTATAAATTCATTGTACAGCAAAGAGACTCCACATTTGGACTTTCTGGTTTCTGCTGACCATGTCACAATAAGGTCTTACACTTCTTCTTGACAATAATAGTCACTATTGATCAAACTGTCACAGTATGACAGGACGTTACACACACGAATACATAGACTTTTACATGTTTTAAATCCATGACTTTAAACTTGTCACCAAGCAGAAAGGAAATGCAAAAATGCTATTAAGTTAATCACTGATTTTGTTTCTAATAAATCCCAATTCAAAATGCTTGATATAGTGAAGCGTAAGAGGCTGACAGTAATTCACATTTCTGGAGCCGTTGGCTGTATTTGGGGTCCCCACGGTCCTGTCTAGGACTGAGATTGATAGAAGTATCTCCTGTTGTTTCAGCACTTGGCTCAATAGCACACAGGAGCATCTGGGAAGCAAGGAACTGCGGGTTCCCACAGAGACAGAGTGTGATTGATAATCCATTTATATCATGGGACAGAGGAACTTGCTCTTCCCTTAGGATGTCTGCATTTCTCACTATTCGCTGCAGATTAACTGCATTACACCTCAGCTCAGCAGAGAAAACGCTACACCAGACAAACGTTTGTGTTTGTGCTAGAAATTGCCAAACAGCATCTTTGACAGAGAAGGGAAAAATGGCAAACACCAATTATGAGAATGCTCCCCAAATTTCAATTCATTTAGGAAAAGAATTCCCCTAAGCAGCTGCTTGGTTAATGGCTAGTGAAGACAGTGGGAGCTATGTCAGGGGTACCCAAATTGTAGCCAAGATAATTGTTTGAGAGGCTGACTTGAAGATAGGTTGAATATATGGTTTACATTTTAGAGAGATGATGTTCATTTTAAGAGTTCTCCCTTATTTTCTCTTAAAGTGATGCAAGGTAGTCCAGACTCTACCTCTCTACCAGCTCCCTCTCCCATGTCACCTCTCCTGTCCTCTCACTGCCCTATCCCATTACGTGACTCTGCTCATTTGTCACCCAAGGGAAAGACACCACTCACTGCTGGGCACTTGAAAGACTGCCACTGTCACATCTGTTTCAGGGTGGAGCTTCAAGGGTCCAAGAGGCCATCTGGGCTCAGCTGGACCCCAAGCATCACTGCCTAGATTAAACCTATTTTGCATTCTGGAGCTAGGATATAGAGTGGAATTTGATGGCTTTTGTGCCGTTTCTTACTCCTTAGTTGCTAATGTGTCTATGTTGGAGAGGAGCAAACTGAAGATAGCAGCTATTTCTCTTCCCACTTAAGAAAAACATATTTATGTAAAATAGTTAGTAAGAGAGTCATTTGCCATAATTTGCACAGTGCTTTATAATTAGTACCTGCAGGTCAGGATACTCAACAAGATGATTAAATTCATGAACTGTGTTCAGTGGGTCCCCCTTGACTCCTCCTACATCTCACAGAATCATTCAGTTTCAGTGGCTTGTGTTTAGAAGACAGCTTCCCTCAGCAGCCTCAGAATTTAACTCCTTGTACTTCATGGCCGATCTCTCCTTTTAAGAGTATGGATTCTTTTTGGAAAGGCATGATTAGTCATATGGATAGGTATATGCTTCTGTCTAAGCAGGCAACAGAGACAATGGCTCTGTGAAGGAGGGTATGCAGTGTCAAGAAGGATAATGGTCATTGGTGCTTAACTTCTAGTCTCTAATATACCTTTCTCAAGGATGCTGTGGGAAAAGCATCAAGTGTTCATCTAGCGAATGCAAAGGATCATGTCCAATACCTTACATCACGAATACAGCGTCAGCTTCCTAATCTGACATGGACCCCCTCCATACCTGTAAAAGTAAGTACATGTACCCTTGACCAAAACCACTTCTTTCTAGCTTGCTCATGGGCTCACTGGGCTCTTTTACAAGCCACCATCCGCAGCTGTACTCTCCTCTGTCTTTCTTACTTTCTGAAATTCTTTGGAAGGACCACTGAAGACATTTTGCATTCAGATTGGGTGGGAATTTCATTCATGATAGAGTTAAACTAATGATGATAAGTATACTAATTACTGTTTTCCCACATCAGGCAACAAAGTGCTTATTAAAAGCAAATGCATGGATTACATGACACATTTTTCTTGTCAGTTTGCTGGCCTGGGCTGCAGATTTGAACATGAGGACACCTGATGTCACCAAACTGGTAGGAACTCCTACCTTTCAGAACTCCTAAAGAATGAGTTAGTTATTGGGCTGTTAGACTTCACAGGATGCCTAGCTATTGCAACATCACATTTAAAACATTTTTTTAAAATATGAGGATGCCCCAACTATTAGGTGGGACACATTAAAGTAAGAAATTAACTTGTGTATTTGAAATCCCACTTACACTGAGCATTTTGTATTTTCTCTGCCAAACTCAGTAAATGAAGGTGCAAGAAAAAGAATTACCAGGTTCATTCTGCATGCATGCGTGTATGTGAGTGTGCCTGTATATGTCTATGTGTCTTTCTCTCTCTCTCTCTGTGTGTGTGTGTGTGTGTGTGTGTGTGTGTGTGTGCTTAGAAACTAGTTTTGAGATCTGGCTGTCTCTCCCTTCCCAACTCTGGGATTACAGGTGACCCTGTCACACTTGCTTTTGCTTGTGAATCAAGGGCATTGAAATTAGGTCCTCATGCTTGTACACCAAACACTTCAGAAGCCCCGA
Source organism: Rattus rattus (assembly GCF_011064425.1). Lineage (NCBI taxonomy): Eukaryota > Metazoa > Chordata > Mammalia > Rodentia > Muridae > Rattus > Rattus rattus. Next base: position 87,071,620 of record NC_046156.1, read on the forward strand.
AAATTTCCTTAGCGTTTTAGTCTATCACTATCACATGATGTATAGTGTTTGACACTCTACTTTTCTAGTTTAATAGTTTATTAAATGGATTACCTCATGCATTTAGAAAATTTTGTAAATGTTTTCTTTTTAATATTGACCCGAGTTAAGAGAAAAGACATCTTAATAAGAAAGCAAGATATTGATGTGCCACTGTTTCCTAGTGATGTATCATATGCACAAAACCCCAAGCTCCTTCAAAAACAAAACAATTAAAATGGATAAACAAACTTAGCAGAGTTGCAAGTTATAAACTCAATATGTGAAAGTCAGCAGTGTTTCAATGTGTCTCTAACGTTTGCAGTAAGAACGAATAAGAAAAGGAAGAGGTACCAGCTGTGGAGGTTGGAATCAGAATGGCCCCCATTGGCTCATACATTTGAATGCTTAGTGGGTGGCACTATTTGTTGGCATAGGTGTGGTCTTGTTGGAGGAAGTGTGTGACTGGGGGTATACGTTGAGGTTTCAGAAGTGCAAGCCAGGCTCAGTGACTTTCTCTTCATACACACTGTAGGTCTGGATGTAGAACTCTCAGTTTCTTTTCTAGCACCCTATCTGTTTGTGTGCCACCATGCTTCCCGTCATGATGAAAATGGACTAACCCCTGAAAGCCCATTTAATTGCTGTTTTTTAGAGCTGCCTTGGTCATGGTTTCTCTTCATAGCATCAGAACACTGACAAGACGCATGGTAATTTAACCAGGGAGGTGAAAGAGTGTTTACAAAAATCTCTAAGATTCTGATGAAAGAAAAAGAAGAAAACATGGATGACTGAAAAACTGTCTGACGCTCAGAGGTGGGAAGAATTAATACTGTGAAAGTATCCATACTATTATCCAGAGTGGCTACGATTTAGGCTATCCATATGAAAGCTGAAATTTTTTTTCATAAGAATAGACAAAGTAAACTATATGAAAGCACAAATAATCAAAGTAATCAAAAACGAATAACTTTGTATGTATAATATACTCAGATCTTAAAGCATATTATACAGTGATTACAAGCAGAGCTGACAGAGCCAGAGAGAAAGGTCAGAAATGATCCACACATTCACGGAGAATTGACTGTTGATGAAGATAACAAGACACGTGATATTCAGAGACTGGGAAAGGGCAGCTGCTCCGTGAGACTGGATACTCATGCAGAAGCATGAAAGTGAGTCATGTAGCACCCATTTACAAAGATCAGTGTAAAACAGCTAAAAACTAAATACAGTCCCTGACACTGAAACGGTCTGAAATGCCCAGGGGATGAGCTCCATTGCAGATCTGGCAATGATACCCTTTGGATATAACTGAAGCCACCTGCAGTAAATAAAAAAATGGAGATGCTCTAACAAAGGATTCCACCCAGTAGAGGAGATGGCTAACGAGGGGATGAGACAGCCTGCAGAGTGGGAGACGGTGTGTGTACGACAGTCAGTTGGTAAGCAATTAATAGCCAACACACAGAAGGACCCTGGCAAGTGACACAGCACACTCAGTTTTGGTTCCCCTTGCCTGTGCTCTCCAGTCTACTGACCCACCTCAGGACACTCTTGAGTCACTCATATAGTGCTGGTGACATGCCTGGGCCTCTTGAGTCCCTCTCCAATGGACTCTTGGTTGTGCAGAAGGCTTTAGTTTCATGAACTCATCACACTTGTCAGATGTCCTTATTACCTAAGTGCCTGGTTTTTTTTTTTTAAGTCCTTAGCAATGTTCACCTTCTAGAAGCTTCAGAGGTTCACATTGTATATTGAGGTATGTGATCTGTTTGGAGTTGATTTTTTTTGCAGGGGATGGGTGATAAGGATTCTGCTTTGCTCCATTTCCCCAACAGTATTTGTTGAAGATGCTGTCTTTTATTTTTTAATGTGTACCATTTTGGCACTGTTGTCAAGTGTCAAGTAGATCTAATATTATGAACATAAGTTTAAAACTTCCATACCATTGATGCATGTGTCTGTTTTTTAGCCTGCACTGTGCCTTTTTTATTACTATGGCTCTGTAGTGTGACCTGAGATCGTGATGGTAATACCACCAACATTATCCTTTTTGCTTAGAATTGCTTTGTCTATCTGGTGTTTGGGTTTCCATATGAATGTTAAGATTTTGTTTTCTACTTCTATTCAGAATGTCATGGGGATTTTTACTGGACTAGTATGTGATTGCTTTGGGTAGGCTGGTCATTCTTATGACATTAAATCTAATGTTTGTATCTTTTTTTCCCTTGTCCACTTTAGTTCATTCATGTGTTTTTTAATTTCCTCTTTGAGTTCTCTTGAACTCTTTGAGCATTTCTACAACTATTCTTTTTGTTTCTGTTGTTTTTGTGGTATAGTCAATATACCACAAAGCCATTAAATTATCTTCTTACTGCTCTTGCAAAACTTGTATATCTAAACTTGTATATCTAAAACTTATATACCCCACTATTTTGAACCATTTTCAACCAAATGCTGCAGTTATTTTTCTAATTGTCATTAAAAATTGCTCTACAAGGCATACCATCCCTGAGGAATTTAAGAAACACTCGGAAAAAGAATAAGGCTGGAGATTCGAGGCATTTTAAATATTAAGGATGATGATTCTAACACACTATTATCTTAGGTCATACCCATAGTATGCTTTACCATTCAGTGAGTATAGCAAATCAATTCTACAGAACCTTGGGACATCTTGGATTCTCTCCTGAAGTCTCATTAAAATGTCTGTAAAGTCCTTTTGATTTATCTGAATGAGCCATCTATGAGAAATACTATTGTGAGTCTCTAATTGGTCTTTCAATCTAGCTGTTCCAATTCTGAAAGCACCTGACATGAGATGTCTGCCATATTCCTGAGTGGCAGACCCAGGTTGGTAGAGCGGTTGCCTAGAGTACATGAGACACTGGGCCAGATCCTCAATACTGCATAAAAAGGGGGTTATGGTGTACACCTGTCATCTTGGCACTTCGGAAGTAGCGATAGGAGGATTACAAGTTCAAGTTCATCCACCTACACAGGGAGGGCAGCTTAGGGCACAGGCAATCCTGCCTCAAAATAACAAGACAAAACACAGAAAGAAATTTACTGATTTTTGTCTTCCTTGCTCTTAGCTTCTTCTCTGCCCTCACCAAGAGCTCTCTACTGAAGCTTCAGCTCCTGTGGTAGCCTTTGCCCCCTTCGTGCTCTGTTGCCCATTCCCTGATTTTTTTTGTTTCTATCTCCACACAGAGTGATTCCCAGATGATTTAGCAGCACTTTTGAAGTTGCCAAAAGGAGATATAGAAATGGATCAGGAAATTTTAAGTAGGTGAAACCCAAAGATGGAGTGCCAGCTTGGGGTATCAGCAGGCGATCAGCCACTGTGGTCAGGGGCAGCTTCATTCTACATTCGGAGCAAGAGCAACCTGTGTGGAAGACTGAGCGGTGATTGTAGGAGAGGAGAGAACTGAATCAGTCACAAGATCACTAACCATAATGGCTTCTCCCTGATTTGGAACGTTCCCTTCTGTGATTCCATTTACAGACAAAAGGCAGGGAAAATGTCCGCACACTGATGTGTTTCTTCTAGCCAATGAGCTTCTTGATTTCCAGTGTTGTAAGTGCTTGTATGGGTTCTGTGATGTTCTCGCCTGTGACTTTTCCCCCCCAGATTTTGTCTATGCATTTGGAATCCTGCAGCTGTACTTTAAGTCAAGTAGATTTGAGCACATTAGGAACCATTTTGTAAATTTGATAAAACTAAGGTTTCAGTAGCAGGTACATTACCACAATTGTACAGGGCGTAGAGAGATTTGCTGTGAAGTATTAATAGGATTTCCCAAAGGATGTATTTTCCTGTCAAACGTAATCCTCATGATCAACAACTGTAGCTCCAAGTAACACTTGCTTTCTTTTATTCATGTTTTTCCAAGCTTATTCTTACATATCCTCCAGGGTAACTTTTATTAGAGGAATTGCTGGCTTTTCTGCCAAAAAAGAAACACGGTTTGTATTCAGATGACAGGTAACAGAGTCAATGTGTTTCTTCCTAATGGTACTTTAAGAAATATGGGCAATTTTTATAATTCTTATTATTTTCCAATTGCAGCCCAAAGCACCGAGGCTGTGTCGTCTGTTTTCAGTGAGTGGAGATAAATTAGGCGACTGTAGTCAGTGCGGTTCCAGTGGACGTTCATGCGGAGTTTAGTTGTTCAGCTACACAGGTGTCTGGACAATTGGTACAGCTTTTTCATTTTGAGTTGGGGCAATATGTTATATTTTAATTGAATTCATTGAGAAAACAGTACATTCGTTTTCTATATGGCTCAAAACAACGATCTCACACCGTGCCCGGTGGCTCAGGATTTCTGATCCCTAAGGTGTTGGTATAGAGCAGCTAGGGAAAGTCAGAAGTCAGACATTTGATTCCTGTGCATCCTAAGCCACTGTGGTGATTCCACAGGACACACAGCTTTGCAGGGAGGCCTAGCCATGAGCAGGACCATCTCTGTTCTCAACTCCCCTGCCCATGACTCCCACGTGCCCCCCATCCTCCTGCTCAGGACAGGACTGGGAAGCTTCGTTTGGTATCCTGAGGGCAACGCACAGGCCATTTTCCTTCAGCAGACCGGTGATGTGATGTCTTTATTCTCCTTCACATTTCCCATCTCTTCCCCTGAGACCTTTAAATGCCTCTCCCTCAAACGTTTTAATATGCATATTTAATTAAGAATATTGCAAGAAGTGTCAGGGTTTATTATTGAGGCCGTAGAGTACACTAGTTAAGGAGACTGGTACCTGTTAGGCATTGTACTATGTGTACCCAGGCAAGTTACTTAGTCTCTCTGTATTCCAAATTCCTAATTGATTCAGAGGAAATCACAGAGTTTAGGCATCCATGAGCTGCTACACGGAATGACTTGGAGCGGTGCCTGGCAGCGGGAACTGTATAAGCATTTGGTGCTGTGGTTAAGCAGTAATACCTTATTTTCTTTGTGCATGCCTCTTTAAATACCCAATTCTGTATCATGCTTATTTCATTTGATATCATAGCCACTGCTTCCCATGCTGTTTTATAGTTCTGGCATTCTAATGAGTGTGCTGTTCTATCCCATACAGCGTTCAAGTTGATTTTTTATCTCTTCTCCGCTATCAATACTGCTGTAATAAATGCTTTTTATTTGAAATAATAAAAATAAAGAAGACTAAAGGCAGGAGATATATATATTATCCAGATGTGTTTTTCTGAGTGGGGTGCACAAACTTTACTATTAGGGACTAGAAGAGCTCGCCAATGGCACCGTCAGTGACTGTGAACATTTATATTTATCACCTTTGTTTATTGTCTAACTGTTCATATTTCCTTTTGTGCTGCTGGTGCCTATGTGCCCAATTATGTATTGCAGAATTCAGACTTACATTCTGTTAGGGAAGAAAACACTGTGCCTCCATTGCCATTGCCTGAAAAGCCACCGTCTTTCCACCACTTGTTTTTTTGACTTTTCATCTGTAGGAGATGTATATGATTAGACAGTAGATTGACTTTTGTAATTTATTGATAGTGTTTTTAAGTTTCCTAGAGCTCTGGGAAATGATTTAACATTTAAGATGTTCCACTGATTGTCTAATAATTTGTATGAAATTAAGTGTATTGTGTGGCATGAGATACGAATCTAAATAAGCTCATCCTCACATGGGGCTATGACAGCTGACTGACAGGCTCTCCCTTGCTTCAGGGAGGCTGCCTAAAAACGCACTAAGTTACCTTGCAGGCAGAGGCCAATTGGGTGTGCATATTCTCATGATAGTGGTCCATCTGTCCATCCGACGAACCTCCACTGTAATTCTTTTGCTTTGAAAGACATTCGAGCATCTGGTAGGATTAGAGCAGCCAGCTTCTTTCAAGAAGAGTCTTGAAACTGTCTAGTCTATAGTTTATGTGTGTGTGTGTGTGTGTGTGTGTGTGTGTGTGTGTGTGTGTGTGTGTTGTGTGTCTGTGTGTGTGTGAGCATGCAGAGACCAAAAAAGAACCCTGGGCATCTTCTTCTTTGAGATTGAATCTCTCAAGGAACCTTGCTGTTCAGGGCTTTTGGCTAGGCTGGCTAGGCAGTGACTTCCTAAGACGCGCCCATCTCAGTGCTAGGGTCACCAGCATGCACAGCCTTAGCTGGATTGTTTTACATGAGTGCTTGGGATTTGAACTCAGATCCTTCCCCACTGAGCATCTCTCTCAGTCCTCTGTTCTATTTTTAGTGGCTTTATTTGTGTTTCTTTAAAAGATATGTAATTTGCAAACAACAAAATCCAACCTCCTATACATTTAGAAAATTTGTAAAGCCATAATCATCACCACACCTCCAAATTCTCTTGTTCCCTTTTTGCATATCTTCCCTGCTTCTCCAATCCAGTCAACTATTTATTTGGTTATTTTCCCTATTTTTGTCTTCTCCGAAATGCCATTTAAATAGAATCATAGATTAAGACTGAATTTTGAGTGTATTTCCCTTATTATATTGTAACATTTCTGAAATGCATCTATGTTGGTACATAAAATGTAGATCTTCCTGCATAACTATTCCTTCCTTCTTCTTTTTTCTTCTCTTCCTCCCTCCCTCTTCCCTCTCCCCTTCCTTCTCTCCTTCCCTCTCTCTCTCTCTTTTCTCTGTGTTTCTGGAGTGTGAACACAGGGCCTAGGGCATGCCAAACAAGAACTCATGCCAGCCTGTCATCACTATTCATTATGAGTCATCTATGCCATTTTTGAATATAGCACAACTTTTTTATCATTCACTAGCTACGGTACATTTAGGTTGTTTATAGCCTTTTTGAAACTGAGAATAATATTGCTATAAACAGTTACACGTTGGGTTCTGGGTAGGCAACTGTATTTGTTTTTTCCCACCTGAATTTACAAAAATATTTTTCAGTTATAGGAATATACTGTTAAGAATTGGTTGGTAGTTATGTAGCTATTTTTATGGGCAAGAAAATGACATGTTATGTCACTTATTTTTCTCAACTAGAAAAGTAAGCAATTTAAGGGGTTTATATTTCCCAAAGTCTTGTAATATATGTGTATACAATTTTCTTCACATAGAATATACATTACTACCTAATATTATTAGTTGCCAACATTGGAATTCTGTTGTTAATGTGAACAAAATATTTAGAATAATATCTTTAAATAGTTATATCTAGAATACATAGTATAATAATTGCATATTCATCTTGAATTTGATACTTGTGTAAATAATTTGTTGTGTTAAACTGTTGCTTGCTTACCAGTTTCTGCAGTGTGTGTGTGTGTGCGTGTGTGTGTGTGTGTGTGTGTGCGTGTGTGTGTGTGTGTGTGTGTGTGTGGTCACATCTCTTTCTTTGTATAAAACTGGTATATGTGTTTTAAAAGCATGAAGCATAATTACTTTGGGAATTTTCTTTACTGAAATTAATAAGGACTATATAAGTTTTTGTTTCTGATTTTGGGAAAATCCTGCTAGTTATAATTAATTCACAATTAGATATGCTATTTATAATTTTTAATAATAGAATTCCAGTTAAAGACATTTGTTTGTTAGGGTCTTGTTATATAGCCTAGGGTGACACGGAATATGTAACCCTTCGACCTCAGCATCTTAAGTGCTGAAATCACAAGTAATAACTCTTTATTGTTCTTTTCTACCTTGTGAGGGATAGCATTACATCTTATTAAATTCATTTGCCTTATCTATTCATGATCAGGTGAATTTTCATATTTAATGTTAGTGTTTTATATAAATATTTTATTATATTAAATTATCCTTGCATTTCTAGAATGAAAATGACTTGCTTATTATTTGAATATATGTTGGATTATTTTACCTAGTATTTAGCATAACATTTTAACATTTGTATCAGGAAAGAAAACTAGATTTGTGCAATGTCTTTTGATTGCCCACTTTTACTTGCCTTATGGCTTGAACTGCATAGATTTAACATGTAATCATTTCTCAAATAATTTATGATAATGGAGTTATTTGAATAAATAAAAATAGATTAGGAACTCACTCAGAAGCACGTGCGACTGTGTGTGTGTGTGTGTGTGTGTGTGTGTGTGTGTGTGTGTGTGTTGGGTCTTTCTTGATGCCTCTCCCTTTTCCTCTTCAGTGTTTGACTGAATCTGGAGCTCTTAGGTTTGGCGAATCTGCCTGTCCAGTAAACCCCAGAAATACTCCTGTGTCCACCATCCTGGGACTTGAACTACAGTCACATGCTATCACACCTGCCTTTTATATGGGCACTGAGGATCTCAACTCAGGTTCTCATGTTGTGTGGCAATCATTTTACTGAATCATCTCCCCAGTCCAGAGATTTTAAAGAAGTGAATTGAGGGAGATAATTTTGTTTGGTCAGACTCCTGGCTTTTTGTGGGTAGTTTTCCCTAGTCTGGCTATTCCCATTTGCTACTGGGGACTTTCCTGTAAAGACTGCCTAATCTTGTACACATTTCTCCCCATTAAAGAAAATAAGTACTTATGGGATGACTATACTAATTTTGATAATTAGTTCCTCATTATCTTCTCATAACTTCCATTGAGAATAATATTATTAGTATTTCTATGAAGTGGAATCTCATAGTGGTTACAGGATTTCTAATGTGGAATTATAACAAGTAACTCCACTTAAATTATCATGCAAGTATAGCTTACCTTTCATAATTACAGCAATGCCTTTCCAAACCAGGTTCCTTTTCCCCCATCCTGCTACATTCCACCATTTCCCCAAACACATGGGTGCTAAATGTTTACACTCCCTCAGCCTCTTGCTTATGTTTTATGTATGTGACCCTGTAAATGTAACTTTTATTGCCCGATGAAATTGCCATCTTGGAGGCTTACTGCTGAATAAGCTCACCTTTTCTAGTTCTTTCCTATTTCTGGCTGACTGGTTCAACTCAGCTGTTCGGCTCAAACTCCTCTCCAAGCTGACTGTTTCAGTCTGGCTTCTCTTAGCTTCTCAATGAGCTGCTCTGCTCTGCTTCAAACTAACTCTGGCAATTTGCTCTACTCTTCTGGCTCCTTCTCATTCTCTGGTTTCAACTGCCTCCTCTCAACCGCAGTGAACTACATGAACTCATGAATGAACTCAACTTCACTGCACTCACTCACTGAACTGACTCCTAACTAACTGACTCTATTCCTGTGCTGCTCTTAAATAGCTTCTTTCCTGTACTGTTCTTGTGAGAGTTAGGTGTATCCTATCTCTGGCTCGTTCTGTCAAATCTTTCTCTGATCCAGCACTTTGTGTGCCCCTCATTCAGACATTACTTTCATACATGGATTAATTTTACGGTAAAGGTGTGTACTATGGAAGTGTCTGTGTTCCACCCAGAGGGATTAAAGGTCTGTGGTATGTCTGCATGCCAGCCATATTATACAAACCCAGGTTTTTGCATATGATCCCTTGCCACAGCAGCTATGTTGCAGAATTAAAATTTCTCTACATAAACCTTTGCATTTTCAGATTTTGGTTAACAGTAAATGCATTTGCAAAGCTTCCAAATAAATTTTGCTTAAAACAGAGCTGCTAATAATTACAGTTCCCGACATTGCTCAAGTCCCTGCCACTAACCAGCAAGCAATATTTGACATGTAACAACTGCCTCTACTTTAAACTCACTTATTTCATTTGGGGGAAGGGGATTTTCAGTTGACCTCAAACTTCTTATTTTCTTGTCTCCAACTCTCCAGGGAGGAGTTAATTACAGATGTGACTCACCATGTCCTGTTTATATGGTTCTGAGGATTGAACTTGGGGTTTCATGCAAGCGAGGTGAACACGGTTCCAACCGAGCTGCATACACCTTCAGCCTTGTCTTCTTCTGTTTTCACATCAATAAAGTCTTTATTTGTTTAAGATATTGAAGTGGCTTAATCTCTTGGCTAAGTGAGGGGATGGGGCTGTCTATGCATCCTACCTAGTAACACACATAGCCCTGCTTTAGATTAATATGTACCTTATGAAAATGAACTTAGCCTGTGAATGTTGGCACATGCCAGCTCAAAGCTGTTCATTAGAAAACTTGCCTGCTATTTATTTCGGAGTTTCCTGGGTTGACTTCAAACTGTTCACTTACATTCCTTTTCTACATATCATCAATAATTTTATTACCAGAAATATTCAGGGACAAACTTTGAATAATTGTGAACCAAATTTTCCTAATTCTCAAAATTCCTATAGTTAGATTTAGCATGGAAGCAGAGAAAACTCACTTCAGATATAGAAGCTTAAAAATGAAAGCTTTATTTTCTGAACACTTAAAGAGGTGGCCAGTTCAGAATCTAAGCCATGTCTCTGAAGGCAGATTGTACATTTTTAAATACGGGAAAACAAATCAAGTGGGGAACCCAGGGGATGTGTAGTGTTATTCAACTGTATTTTGATATTATGGGTTAAGCAAGGAAGAACCTGTTGGAGTCTAGGCCATAGCCAGGGGAACTGGCTTCAAGGTTCTTAATTAATTCTCATAGACATTAGGTCCAGAGCTCAGAGTGATAAAGGGACAAAAGGGCTGGTCAGTGGCATGTAATTAATTAGGGCAGAACAGATGATTAGTTATATGCATCTTGGTTTAGATCAGTTCCCATATTCTTTACCAGTTAATAGACATTTAAGAAAACATTTGGAAAAGTGGCTAAGAATTCATTCCTAGGCCTGGGAACATGAACTTGGTTGGCCCTGCCGGCAAGATGGAGAAGTTATCCTTGAGATGGCTGCATTCCAACAACTGGCTCCTTACACATTGTCCCTGAGGTGTCAGGGACTTAGACAACTGTTTACAACAGAAGCTGTTCAGCTATTGAGAAGTCCCCAGCTCCCCTAGAACCTAGAACTTTGAGTTTAGTTTCTCCCTAAGATTAAATGGAGTCTGAAAATGAAATGGTAGTACTTAGAGTAAGTTTCTTCTGCTTGTTCCCAGCACTACAACGACATAAAGTGTTTTAGGCTTTAAGAACTAGAATACTATATGCAGGGTTACATACACATAGAAAAAAATACATCAAGTCCAGTCTACTAAGATAAGACTAAGAATCACTTCAAGAAAATAATAGAGATTCTGACAAATACATCAAAACTGTTCATTTATCAAAATTAATAGCCAGGAAGTATCCAAGGAGAAAAGCATGACACATCAAGAAGACAGATTGAACATCCAAGTCACGCTGACAGGAAACTTCAGATGTGTCATTGACCAGACAGCAACAAGCTGAGAGCCCAGTCTTCCACATTCTTTCAGGAGATGAGAGAGAAGAACTGCTCTGAGCTAAATCAGCATTGGTCATGAGAACTCCTTCGAAACCATTCAGCTCTGTTCAGCAACCCGCAGCAACTCCAAAATGTCAGACACCGTGCAGGAGAGCAAGATCATTAGTTATGAAATCAGTCACTTAAATTAAAAAGTTTGGTTGGTTTAATTGGCACAACTTCCTACAGAGAAATGAAGTTGAACACTTTTTTAAAGATTTATTTACTTATTATACAAAAGTACACTGTAGCTGTCTTCAGACACACCAGAAGAGGGCATCAGATCCCATTACAGATGGCTGTGAGCCACCATGTGGTTGCAGGGAATTGAACTCAGGGCCTCTGGGAGAGCAGTCAGTGCTGTTAACCAATGAACCCTCTCTCCAGCCCAAAGTTGAACATTTTTTTTCATAAATTTTCTGAATGTTAAGATATTGCTTTGTAGCAAATCACATAAGTAGGATGAATTTATAGTTTCTTGAAAACACTTTTAAAGTTTTGTTTATAAAACTAATTTTTAAAGAAAGTTGCTTTATGCATAAACATTAAGACTGGTTTAATATTTTTCAAAGTCAAGGATTACAATACATTCATCAAACTTGTCATTGTTTTTATATAAAAGCCAAGACTGCAAGCATGAAGTTAGCCCCTCCAATCCACTTCTAGAAAGCATTAAGGTGATATAAAAGCAGATAAAAGAATATGTTAAGATGGTTATCATAGGCATGTGGGCTGAATTTTTAAAGCAAAAAGTAGAAATTAAAATGATTATTGAAGGGTTTATTCATTATTCTAATATCTGTATAGTCAACTTCAATGTACCCACTTAGACAAAACAAGATTTTTTTTCAACATAAAAAGATACTGATGCCTTACTACCTAGTAAGTGAAAAGTAAGCTAACTGGGGCCGGAACAATGTTTCAGTGGTTAGAGCAGGAGTTGCTCTTGCAGTGGATCTAGACTTGATTCCCAGCCCCCACATGATGGCTGACACCAATCCATAACTCCATTCCAGGAAATCAGATGCTTTTTCCAGGAAATCAGACTCCTCCTGCACCAGGCATGCGCAAAGTGCACACACATAAGTGCAGGCAAGACATTCATGCACAATAAATATGTTTTATGAAAAAATGACCTTAGATAAACACATGTATGTGTGTGTGTGCGTGCGTGCGTGTGTGCGTGCGTGCGTGCGTGTGTGTGTGTATGTGCTGTTGTTGGTAAAGAAGCTGAGGTGGAGACACAGAAGTGTTTGGTGAGAGCTTTAGCAGCCTACCAAGAGATGTTACACCAAACAGGAAGGAATCTGGCTATTTTCGTCTTCATTTTATCCTTTTAAATTAAAAATTGACATTTATTTTATTATTATATTACTAATTTTTAAGGTGTGTGCATGCACACATGCACATGTGCGTGCAGATATAGAAATCAGTAAACGATTTGCAGTGAGCTGTATCTCTCATTCCACCTTGTGCTTCCAGGGGCTGGACCTCAGGTCATCAGGCTTGGCTGCAAGCCCTCTTAGGTACTTAGCAATCTCTTTGGCACCTATTATTTTATTTATATTGTTTGATATTTAAAGTGATTTTTCATGTGGAGGTGCTAAAACACAAAATAAAACAAAACAGAACAAAAACAAACAACAACACAAACAAGCAAAGTGGTAACCTGAAAGGACACTGAGAATAATTGATTGAAAAACACTAGAAAAACTAGAAGGCATTAGAAGATTAGTTAATCAAGGAGGACGTGCTCAGGACCATGGCTGGATCAATGGCTGCTCTGTTGGCAGCTGAATGTTCATTGCCTCTCTTCTGCAGCTAATGAAACTATTCCTCTGCCAATCTCTGGTTCAAGTCTCACCCCCTCTTACAATTATTGACAGCTCATGCAGTAGAGTTGTGAGAATAGCTTTACTCTCTGCTTCATTCCAAATCCAGCAATTACCCACCCCCTTGACTCGTGTCCCAAGGGATGTTTTCCTGGGTCACTTAAATGATATGTCATGTAAAGAGATGTCATCCAAAGAGAGCTGCCTGTGGTGAGTTCTCCTTTACACCTTTGCAGAGCTTTCTGGATCTTTAATTCAGAGAGCAACCATTTTATTCTTTTTTCTAACCAGGAAACTGAGGCTCAGAAAATCTAGTCAGAAGTCAGGTCTAGAACTCAAACTCACTGAGGTTCCAAGCCTCTTGTCCTTAGCCACCATACGGTATTATTCTTGCAAGTATCTGCTCTTGTACCCGTGGAGATTATAACTTTCTTAAAATTCACTTCTATATTATTCCTTGTCTCCAAATAAATTACTCTGTTAAAAAACCTTTTATAATCATTTTTGAAAGGATTATTTTCCCCTAAAATTTGCTTCCATACGTTACCTCTCAAAACCTGAGTAACACTGCGTGTGCTGTGGAAATGCCCTCAGGAGATCATTAGCTCCGTCACTGATCAGGTCATATTTAAGCTCTTGCTAGAGTTTGCTGCTCATTTTATCAATACTGCCTGTTCTTTGGTTTGTCGAAGTACTTTGAAGTTATAGTGAATGAATCCTACATCCCACTTCCCATCAAGGATTCAGACAGTCCCTGGCCTTTCTGTCAACATTAGCTATCGGGTCTCAGTGCAGTCAACAGCTTTAAGCACAAAAGAACGATGCCTTCAAATTAGACTGTGACCCTGTACATTTACCCTCAATGTAAAATCTTATTTTAGCATGGAGAAATATTTACAACACCTCAAAATAAATATTGACCACAGTTTTCCTTTAGCTAGAATTTATTCCCTCTGTAATTCCCTGTGTAAATTTCAGTATTTACCAGAAAATCAAAGCCCTATTTACTAGAAGTCTAGGATATCTCATTTAGTCCTTCACCAAATACTTGCACAGTGCCCAGTAACTGCAATTCAATTACTAAAGTATCTGACTTCCAAAATCCTAACCATTTGTCAAAATGAATGTCTCTCTCTCTCTCTCTCTCTCTCTCTCTCTCTCTCTCTCTCTCTCTCTCTCTCACACACACACACACACACACACACACACACGCACGCACACACATCAACCTAAGAGTATGAGAAATCTTCATCCTTGTAGTTCATGCTTCCTTTGTTCAGATTGTCTTTGGCCCAAGAAACAGGACAGTGACTGAAAAGAGTAGAGTAGAACACTTAGCTTCATACAGTGAGTAAAAAAGGCCATCCAGAGACTTCCCCTCCTGGGGAATCCATCTCATTTGCAGACACCAAACCCCCACACTATTGCTGACGCCAAGAAGTGCTTGCTGACAGGAGCCTGGTATAGCTGTCCCCTGAGAGGTTCTACCAGCACCTGACTAATACAGATGCAAATATACCCAAACAGCAGACTGTGCACGAGGACTCCAATGGAGGAGTTAGGGGAAGGACTGAAGGAGCTGTAGGGGATCGCAACTCCATAGGAAGAACAAGAATATCAACTAACAGGACCAACTAGAGCTCCCAGGGACTAAACCACCAACCAGAGTACACATGGAGGGATCCATGGCTCCAGTCACATTTGTAACAGAGGATTGCCTGGCATCAATGGGAGGGGAAGCCCTTGGTCCTGTGGAGGCTTAATACGCCCAGAGGGGATGCTAGAGTGGTGAGGTGGGAATAGGTGGGTGTGTAGAGGAGCATTCTCAGAGAGGCAAAGGGAAGGGGGATGGAATGCGGGGCTGTGGAAGGGAAATCAGGATGGGGGACAACATTTGAAATGTAAATAAATAAAATAACCAATAAAAACTGCCTACAGAAAAACCACTTTCTAGACAACATTCATTCTATGGCTTCCTGTTTTTTTTTTTTTCCAAAACATTTATTTTTATTTTTTTAAATCAGTCTTTTGTATATGAGTGCTCTATCTGCGTATAGATGCCTGAATGCCAGGAGACTGCATCAGATCCCATTATAGATGGTGGTGAGCACTAGGTAGTTGCTGAGAACTGAACTCAGGACCCCTGGAGAGCAGTGAGTGCTTTTAACCCCTGGGTCATCCTTCCAGTCCCAGGTGGCTCCCTATTCCCAATCTACTTTCTGAGGTGAAGAACAGGACCACTGATGTAAGATCAGTAAGGGCTGGGGCAGCATAAACTGGCTGCCTTCATGTGGAGAAGGTATTGCCTACAGCACACTTCCTCAGGCAGCTTTATTTTTGACTTGAGAAGATTCAAGTCCCATGTTAAAAATAAAACTGTGTTTCCAGTAAAAATTCTGTAATTCTTATGCCAATGTTTAGACATGACTATTCAAATATTAAATATTAAGAGGCAACACCATGGAGAAGTCCAGCTCTGCCCTGTTATGTATGGGTACCCAGCAAAGCAAACAAATGAGGGTGGGTAAATGAAAATCAATACAGTTGAAAAGGCCTCCTTCATCCAATTGATTCAAGCTCGGTGGATAATAGCACAGCAGAAAGCGAGATGGTGTTAACGTGGCCTTGGTGCAAATCCCATTTTCAGGAATTACACTAAGCAAATCAAAGTATGAGGGGATTTAATGGACCACAATGAACTCTTTACTGTGGAGTTTTACAGATGTTTTTAATATAGTCTTATCACCATACTATTTGAACTTCAATGAGGCAAGATAACACTTTGCGGTATGTATATTATTTTTCAAAATCTAGGATGTCAGGATAGCAAAATGTTATTTCATGTTAAGGAAGGCGGAGTGTTGGAGTTAGCAGTTGGAAGGACTTACTCCATAAAAGGGATAACAGGAGTTGCCAAAGTCATTATTTGTTGCTCAAGGTGGCATAGCAACTTGTTGGCCTGGTTGCCCAGAATGCACATGATTGACAGCCCAGTGTTTTCTCCCTTTTCTCTCTAAAAATCAGTTTGGGGAGATGGAATAAGTACACAGGCTATGAGGGTTGAAACATCAGGAAAACACATCGGCTGGTTGCTAGGCTGCATTCTTGCTGCTAAGCTTTCAGAAATTCCACTGGTAGACATGAGCACATTTTTTATAAAAGCAAAATCTGCAGAGAGCATTAATGGTATCCATGGGGACTAATTAAATGATTATCTTACATTCATACACTAGATTATTATAGGACTACTAATACATAAATCGAGGGTGGTCAATATGTAAAGATATAGGAAGACAGCACTTATTTTGTTTTCTCCACTTCTTTTTGAGACGATCTCCCATGGCTCAGGGTGGCCTCAAATACAGTATTTTGCTGAGGATGGCTTTGAACTCTACCCCCTCCTGCCAAAAGCTGAAAGTGTCTTTCGTGCATCTGTGATTTGTTTTATATCTACGCATTTCATATTCTTCTGATGTCATAAAGGTTTTGAGGGACAGAGAAATTCAGAAATGAACCAACAATTCAAATTACTCAAACTGTTCTGTTGACTAAGAATTATGTTTAAGTAACTTGCACTTAAGTATTAACCTTTGGCTCTGGTGGTCAGTGTGATTCTGAGACAGATGATTGGCCTGGAGTTTACAGCAGACTCCACCTCTGTGAAGGAGTGCCTCCCTACGTTGCTTTTTCAACATGGCAGGGGGACCTACCACATTTTGCCTGGTTAAAGTTATTATTTCTGACCAACATTTTCTGTCTTACTTCTGGCCATTCTGCTCCATAAACCTCGCTCCTAACTCCCAAGATTCATGATGTCCAACTACTACAGTTTGCAGGACCATGATGCTTGGCTTTAAAGTAACTTGCCACAATTTACAATCACCCAAGTAAGGAGCCTCAACTAAGAAATTGTCCTACATGACTTAAATGATGCAGGAAAACACACCTGAAACAGAAGCAGCGCCTTCAGGTAGCAGCTTTCTGGTAGAGCAGAGAAGAAGGAAGCTCATTCGCCTTTTACTGTTTTCTTGGCTTCCCCCTTGCTGCTAAGCTGACTGACTTTATTGCTGCTGTTGCTGCTGCTGGTGGTGATGATGATGATTCCTTCACTGAGATTAGAACAAGAGTTTCCAAGCTTCCACCACGAACTAAAGACAAGATGCTATCCAGGAACCTTTCAAAATTTCAGTTCCATATTGGAACAGCTGAGGCGCAGTTCCTTATGGATGGAGCATATTACTGGTTCTTGGCTTCTCTGGTGTGAGATAGCCAGTTGAGGACCACACCAATTGCTGTGGCACCCAGCCTTAAGGACCTAGCAACTACAGAGTTCTCAGTCTGTCAGTTGTCAGACAACTGTCGTTACTATTTCAATGTAAGCAGGTTCAATAAATTATATATATTTGAGTCCTAGTATATAAGTCTTCCAGTGCTAAGACTAGAAGGTCCAAATCACACTGGGACTGGTTGATCACTACCCAACACTACAGGCCCTCTTGCACCTTAAGTGTCTCCCATGCATCGTTTTCATTGTCTAAATTGTCCTTTGGGATCCTCTCCACAGAACACTTGTTTATTCATCAAGACTATCCCAAACTTCCCTCAGGGTTACATCTGCTCACCATTACTAGGTAGGCTTAATTTGATCCCTTTCTTTGGCTCTTGGATGGTAATCTCCATAGCTATGCTGACTAACATAACAACTTTCCTTTGGAGATATAACCTTGTGTGGTTTGGACAGAATTGAATTCAGGGTCATTTCTGTGGGATGTGCCCTTGTTAAGCCAAAGTCACTTTGTCTATGACATTCCCTAAGTCACAGCAGTTGTCCAGACAAAAACAGGCAAAGGCAGAGGGAAGAAAAAGACTCTTAAAACATCTAAAAAAAAGTCTAGAGACTGCCTCTTACGGCAGTTGATGGTGTAGTGAGAAAGTACTCATACAGAACTGACAGCCTCGCTTCATAGCCAAGAGTGCAGTCCCAGGAGTCAACAGGGGAAGCTTGTGGGGTACGATGCGGTGCCCTGAGTTGGTTTTCTAAGATTGCCGTGATAAAGTGAGCAGGCTGGGTGATCTAATGTCTTCATGCCGTCCTCCACTGTCCAGATGTCTTTGTGGGAAGCCATTCCTGCACTGGGTTATATCCAGCTAACTGCTTTGAATTTAATTCTCCCTTGACAGGACACATGTCTAGGCATGGCTACTGTCTCTGTACTGGGATGCATGGCTTCAAATCTTTCTGGTTTAGTTATGTAAGCTAATGAATTATCTTCTCTTTGGGGGTTAGTTTCAATTTAATTTTTACTTAGTGTCTTTTCATGGAAATATTCCTTTGCATATAGTTCTGCCGCAAATGTTAAGCACGACTATCACATAGTTCTAAACTAGTTGGTTCAGATGTCAACCTGCTGTACTACATTATATGCAGACTTCTCCGGGTGAAGGTTGCTGTTCTCACCCCTAATTCTGGAACCTTAGGCTCTGACATGCACTAGGTAAACGGTTGGCAATAACTATCAAATGAATTTTGAAAATTTACGAATAGGATTAAGAAGTCTGAAAAGTCTTTCCAGACTCCTTTTGATTTTTCACTTTAACTTGTTTGAATTAATAGTTTCTGGGCCATAACCCTAAGACGTCTGCAGAGAAGTCTCACACTCTCATCTTAGCACCATTCCACCATTGCAGGCCCAGGAGAGAAAGGATGGGAGAGTGGCCAGCAGGGAGACTCTACAGGGGTAAGGAATGGCAAAACAACAGACCTGCCTGGACCTGGGCTTGCAGACACCACGCACCTTCACTACGGGCTGCATAATAAAGCGAGAGACAGGAGAAACTTACTCTCATCTTTCCTCTGAACTGTCAAGTGGATGTGTGATTTTAGATGCCAAAGTATAGAACAAGGATGAAGAACGTAAGTAGAGAAACAGGTGAACGTGACTTCACTGAAGCTCCGATGCTCGATGCTCTTGGAAATGTGTTAAGTGTGCTTTTAAAAAGGCTCTTCCTTCCCCTGCACTTCCCAGAGGAAATGTAGTTTCCCTGGGGCTGGCCTTCTCTCTGTCTCTGTCTCTCTCCATCAGATAAGAAAGACTATTTTAAGCTTCTCCTCTCTTAACTTTTGCGCTCCCAAGGGTTAAACCTTAATCCCCTAGTGGCATTTCACCCTCATTTATCAAGTTCAGATGTCGTAATCCATTCTTCTTTGATGTATAAATTCCCTGAGTGATTATCTCTCTTTGCTTTCCACTGACGGTGAGCTTGGCTCCAGTCCAAGAACCTCTTTTACTACCTATTACAAGCAGCTATTACAACCATCCCAAACCATTAACTGAAAAAAAAAAAGTAGCTCCCTGTTAGGAGGTTAAACTAAATGTGTAACTTTCAACAGATGTCTCTGTTTTCAGGACTTAAAGAAGAAATGAAGCCAGGAGGCCACAGCTGAGCCCTGAAACCCTCTGGCATCAGGCAGGCTGGCTGGGATCCTCTTTCTGACTTGGGGAGGTTGTAACTGTCAAGAGTGACTTAGGGGTTGCGTATGAGCAGGGGGGGAATCTGGAGAGGGGAGGGCCTTTTTCAAGAGAGGGATAGATGTGTTAGAGAGAGTTTGGTACCCAGTCCTGAGAACGAACAGTTATTAGAGAAGACAAGCAGAATAAAAATGGAGCGATGTGAAGAATCACACGAATGGATACACTTTTCAGAAGTCAGTCTGAGCTCATGTCAATATTTTCAGTTTCTTCTGGGTTATTCCTCCAGACTGCTATAGCAATTTGCATACCCATTCGAGATGACGTGTGCTTTAACTTTTTGATGTGTTTATACACACCTGTGTGTGCCATATGTGTGTCAGTTCACACAGGTATGCACTTGCCTGTGCAGAGTGAGATGACAAGCTTGGATGGTATTCCTCAGGTCTTGTCCACATGTGCCTTGGGACAGGTTCTCTCACTGTCCTAGTTCTCAGTGATTAGCCTCGGGTAGGTGGGCAGCAAGCTCTTAAACCTGAGGATGGGAGTTTGAATCCCCAGTTATCCATACTAAAATGCTGGGTGTGCATCATGACCTGCCTGTAATTCATGCCTGAGAAATGCAGAGATGGGGACTCCCAGAGCACACTTACTAACAATACTAGCTGTACTTGTGAGCTCTGAGTTTGATTGAGACACCTTATCATAATGCATGAAGCAGAAGACAGATTATGATTCCTGGCATCAACCTCAGACCTTCACACTCATATGAACACACACATACATACACACACATACATATACACACACTCTGCACGTGTACACTGTACACAGGCATATTGTATGTACATTAACTCACTCATATACATACTCATACACACACTTTACACAAAAACACATTCACATACTTGTACACTGCATACATAGACACACACAAAGGAAAAATGAAGTTATGTAGTATTTCTTAAAATATATAGATTTTTTTCTTAGGCCTGCCATATTTTAGTGCTTAATCAATATCTAATACATGCTGTTTAAAATAAAATATCAGTAAAACTATTCGCTCTCTCTCTAGTTTCCTTCATTCTTTTCATTAAGGAATTTACAACTAAGATCTATCGTTCATACAGTTCAACTCCGAAGCTTACCATAAAGTTCCCAATATGTTGTAATAACTTTGCGATTTCCCCACCCTCTAATGATATATTCATGTCCAGCCACTGTTCATTCATCATCTATCTGTCTGTCTATCTTTCTATCTGAAAAAGAGACACAGTAAAGAGTTACTAAGGATGGTCAAGACAAAGAGAGTTAGCATACATGTTTACCAAGTCATCTCTTCACGCAGTTAACATGCAGCATTAACGCAACACAGAACACATTCTAATTTGTTGATAATTATCTCCAATTAGATTAGCCATCATTCTTGGAAATATCCTAATTATTAAAACCACATTCCTTAATGAGAAAGTTGAGCTAATTACAAGCACAATTGTCAGTAGCCATATCCAGTTTTTCTGGTAAAAAATAAAGTAAAAATGAATATAAAAGAATGTACTGATGCATACAAGATTTTTTTGCCATAAAGACTTATTTAAACATTTTAAAATCAAATTTATAGGAATTGGTTTTATTTTGCCACTATATATGTCAACCAAATAACTATTACTGTGTGGTGGTAATGGAGGTTTCTCAACCCTTCTTGGCATGTGAGTGTATTTCTAACAATTTTTTTAAATAGAACTTACTCATTTTTCTGCTTAGTTATATGAAGATACCCACCTAGAGATTGATATATTCAATTTTCTCACTCTTACCCTTTCAAGGTCAGGGTCTATGCAAATCTTACTAAGTGGTTTTGTATAGAAAAATGCTCATCAAGACCTTAATGATTTCTTTTATGAAGTGAGGTGTTTCACTCTATTTTACTCCACTTTCCTGATAAATTATCCACTATTTCCTCAGCTCTTCTGCCCCCCATGGTGTTCTACACATGTATTTAACTATGGACATACAGTGCTGTATCTATGCATGTGAGGATGTGAGGTGAGTATAAGGTTTAGATTTCTTGTGTGATTTCTTCTTTCTCTTCTAGGGTATAAGACACTCAGTCAGCTGTAAATTTTGCTCATCTTTCCAAATCAAAGTGTGGAAACTCCTTGAAGTCATATAAATGAGAAGATCAATTTATCTGATTTTCTTTAAAATGAAGTCGGTTATCCTCTCTTATCATTTTCTCAACAGAGAATTAAAAAAAAGAAACACAGGGCACTATTATTTGTTATGCTAAACAGTTTCTGTAAGTCTCACCATAATCATCTGTGTAAAACTGAGACACAAACCGTGAGGAGACATCCCTGGGACCCTGTCACTGCTCATCCACCCAGCTCCCGAGGAAGGAGGAAGAGGGAGTCTTGGAGGGAATGTGATCAGTCATCCTAAACTGGAACCGAAACCATCTGATCCGAGTGGAAAATTCCATTACGCTATTTTATTAGGTTGAAGGTATATCTGAGCAGCTATTTCAGAGAGACCTAATACTGCTCAGTCGGCTCAGATGATCTTCAGTGTAATACAAGGACAACCTGGGTGCTCTGGCCATCCAAATCCCTCAGGCTGTAGGGCTTCCACCAACCCAGGAGAGCTTGCACCCAGCCTGCTTCTGCTATTCTTCTTGCTGATATGTTAGATTTCCAGCACCTGAGAATTTAACTGAAAGGAGGGACATGTTTTGCTCAAAGTTTTGCATATTTCATTTCATCATGGCTACTGTGAATGGTGATATGGTGGCCAGGGAGTGGGAGGAAGAATGCCCACAAGCATGGCTTCTCACTCATTGCTTTGTTTCACCTCTCCTCAACCTATAGAGTGGCAGGTCTTCTGCTCTCATGTACTGCCTCTCCACTTCTCCCCAGACATGTCTACAAAAGTCCTTTCCTCATCTCCTAGGCAGTTTTCAGTATAATGAAGTTGGCAATCAAAGTTTATTATGTCTGGTAGTTTGGTCTCTCCACCCTGCCTGTATTTCTTGGATGAGCAGAATTTTCAGTGAGACAGTACAATACATTCCAGATATGAAATAAGAGCCACAGTTATTCAGATTTAACTTATGTTTTGCTATTGTGTCACACTGACAAGTATCTCTCAGGCCCCTTCTGCCATCATCTCTAGTTTTATATTAAATCATTTGAACATGGGAAAAGCTAAGACTTCTTGGCTACCAAGTGCCCAAAATAAATACAAACTAAAAGGTTTGTATTTCTTACTACAGAAATTTTATTTTGCTTTAAAGAAAGACACACATTTATTATCTTTAACTGTGGGACCTTTGCTTGACTCCCAAACTCAAGGATAAAATATAAGCAATCAGTCCTTAGGGACACCCAGATCTTGGTCCTTGTCCTCTTTCACTGAGTTCATTACCCAAGATCATGTGGTTCTGTCCATTCAGGTTGCTGTTTCTAACGGGTTTCCTTAGGATCTGCCCCAGTGGCTGATAACACAGTGCTTCCTAGGACTCCTCCCTGCTGTAGATTCCAGTTACTACATCTAAGATAGATGAGAGGCACACGGTGACTGGTCCTTGCCCTTGGGACAAGGCTCCCAACTTTGGCTACTCATTGCTTTCCCAGGAGTCTTCTATAAAAAAAATCCTGATAATTATAATCCAGGTTCTATTTTGTCGTCATTCTTTGTGAGGTGAGTGTTCACACTTGTTTTTTAACTTATAAATCTCCCGATGCCATTGCCAGCCAATGATGAGCATCATTTCTGTGCTTGCATCGTCCAGGAATGGAATGGGATGAACTGGGATGGGGATTCCAAGACAAGAAATTACAGACCCAAGGCAAAGAGACTTGGAATTGTGAAGTTCTGAAAATATCATGCCCTGTCTGGGACTCTGGGGCAGGGTGAGAGGAGAAGGACGATGGGTCTGAATAACTACCCCGAGAAGGAGGGCAGTAGAAGATGACTCTGTGGAGTGTCATCATGTGTGCATCAACACAAAGTGTTAACTAAGCCTGTGTCCAGCACTGTGGAGTGCTCTAGGGTCTAAACAGTTAGCAAGGCTCGGATGAAGAGAAGCCTTGTGTGCCTCTTCTTAGCTAGGCCCCTAACTGAATGATTATAATGAGATCCTGGCTTATGGAGAGAAAGAAGAGAAGTAATTTAAAATCTTATCACCATCGAAAGAGTACGATTTTTGCAAAGTTGAGTATATTTTTACATTTTCGAATGAAAATTATTTTGATTCAGAAAATGCTTCAAAATTGTAACAGTGGATGAATTTACAGGAGTTCATTGTGTCGAGGGAAAGAATGGAGTTGATTTGATGCTGGATTTATACAGTAAGCTCCAACCTTCCACTCTGCTGTGTCCATTTGAGAAGGCGTTTAGGACAGTGGCTAAAGGAGATTTAGCACATGAAATTTTACCACCATAAATAAAAAAAATCTCTATCTATAGTATATGTCTTATGAAAATGAACTCTTTTGTCCTGAGTCCAACTCTGTTTCCAAAGCCTTAGCTACCAGGAAGTCTTTCATTAGCACAGCACATGGTGCTTGTGGGAGCCTACAGTGAGAGTCAGTTTATGGTGTTTAGATTCAGGCCGTAGAACCCACTGATGAAACACTGCTCATTTCGTATGCCTCACAGCATCACTTAATCGTGAATTTATGGTATGAATCCCTTGCTGTGATTTCTTTCCTGTCAATCAAAAACAGAGTTATGTGGCACATTTCTGAATGTGGGCCACTCTATTAGCACAGGGAGGGCAAGGGCACTTCTAAATTAAGTAAAGCGATTCATTGAACTGGAAACCTTGAACTGTTCATTAAAAACAAGTCTCTTCCTTCCAATAAGAAAGATGTAAAAGCTCACTGTGTGAGACTGGTTCTCTGTGATCATTAGAGGCCCATTCTTCCCCACCGTCAATGCTACAGAGGCCTGTGATTCCACATGGTTTCTCTGCATCTTTCCCTTTTTGTTTTGACCACAGAGATGTTTTCTAACACACCCTAAATCCTTCCTTCCTCTCCTCTTTCTCTCTTCCTCTCAAGCTCACTTGTATCATCATTTCCATTCCCAAATTGGCAAGCTGAATCAGTCTCTACAAGATTAGACCAAGGCCCACAGCTATTTCTTCTTCAAAGCTAACACCTCTGTGGCTTTGGACAAATACTGTGAACCAATAGCAGTTTGAAATGTAGCTATCTACATAGCGAATGAAATACTTAAATTTCATTTAGTATCCATATACTTACTCCTTACTTTATTAAATGGGAAAAACGGCAGGCAGAGTGCCTATTCTTTTCCAAGTGGTTAAAAATATCTTGAGAAGTACTATAATAGAGGGCTGAAAAGAATTTTCCCTCCTATTATTAAAGTATTTTTCTTTATTATTGCAATGTCTTTGGGCCCCTTGGCATCCTAAGCTTCATTTGCCAAGACACAATTAAATGTCTACTGAGTTCACTTTCCTGCATCTGTAATAAAAAGGGGAGGCAAAGAGGTACAGAACTTTGTTCCTCGCCAAGGAAGCCTCCACTTTTCTTCTGCATTTATTATCAGGCCTCCTGCTGGAGTTTACTGCCTCGCAAATGGCTTTGGTTCAGCGTGTAGGCTTATGTCCTTATCCAAGATCTACACACCATTTTACAAATGGAGTCAAGAGAGGTACATTAGATTAAATATTGATTTAACTGTAAATCCATCCTTCTAACATTTGGGCAAAGCAGAAGGACACCATCAGGTTCCCAGCAGGTAAGGCCAGGTCTAGGATGATTAAAGCAGGCTGTGATGGAGTCAAGGGCACCTGGCACCCAGAAGGGTGCTCTCCGGCATCCGGCTGAGACATACAAAGACAAATTGTGCCTTGATTGTTGCTCCTTCCCACCCCCCACCTCCATTTCAATAGCCCTTTAGAAACTTGAATCAAATAATTTGTTATTGCTCTTTTAAAGTGGGTGGGGAAGGACACTGGCAAGGCTGTGTAGTAAGTTGGGAAGCTAAGATCCACTTCCTGTCTCTCTTCCTGGCAGTCTTAAGTTCTTCTTTGGAGACAATTGTCCCCTTCTGCACCACTTCACAGGGTCCTGGGGACCACATTACTTCAGAAGGAGATGAGGCTGTGGTGTGGAGTGTCGTTGTCTATAAGCAGTGTGACTCGGCTGCTTTGTTAAATGATGGTCTTATTTCTCTGTTTTATTGCTATTCCTCTTGTTCATTATCAAGAAGCATTCACTGCACAGAAAGGTGGCTTTCTTGGTTTGTTGGGCATCCGTTCAAATTTATTCTCCATAGCAAATCCTTCTGGAGGGCTAGGCAGAGTCTCACGTTGGTTCTCTATGTAGATCAGCCAGGCCCTGACTTGGTGGTAATTGTTCTGCCTCTGTCTCCTAGGTGCTGGGATTAGAAATATGCATCAATACACCCAGCTTCTGTAGCAACGTTTAAAATGATACAATTTAGTCAACACACAGCGGTCTCATTAGACACATGCTGCCCACCGCCAACTGAAGCAGGAAGACCAGCAGGAACAGTGTGAAAAGACTGCCAAACTTTACATATTCATGAAGATGTTTAACCCTCATAGTGGCACAATGACGGTACAACAAAAGGCAAAATGCTTATTCTGACTGAAAAGGGAGAAACCAAGAATCAAAGACTTCACACATACCCTGAACGGTTATATTGAGGAGGATTCTGAGACATGGTAGCAAGAGCCTAGAAAAAGGGTCAGGGCAGTGGTTCAAATCCATGGTCTGGTTAATGTTTGCTCTGGTGGCATGGTTAGTTTGGAAATCCCAGTGATTCAGTTATTCTGAAATTTGAACATCCATTTCTGCTTCACTTCTGCCTCTCTGATTTCTCGTTTCTGGACACTATAAATATTTAAGCTTATGAAGGCATTTGGGTTCGTGATTCTTACTATCAGCCAGACTACTGGAATGCATGCTGAAATGAAAACCAAGCTTTGTGGCTCCTTAGTTCCCAGGCAACTCTCCTATGGTTCAGCCACTTAGTCAGACCAGCAACAAGACCCTTCATGATGCTCACCCAGCCATTCCTCAAGAAGTGAATTAATTCTGTATCTTCCAGAAAAACACCCCTTAATCATTGATAAACAATTATGGTACAGGTAGATCCTTGATAAGTAAGTGGTGGTTCAACTTAGGATCATCCTTATTTAATGTGATGTAAAACCAATACACATTCCAGTGAAATCTTACATTGAACTTATTTATCTATTTTTTTTTGAAGCACTAGGGATTGAATGGGTTTTTAATTAGATTTTTTTTTCTAGGCTAGCGACACATGGTGAGATATTCCTTCTCCATGCTGGGCAGCAGCAATGAGCCACATTTCCCAGTCAGCTACGCTATCACTAGGGTAACTAATGGATGCTCTATAGTGTACTGTGATGCTAAGCTAGGATGTTTAAGACATCCTGCCTGGTATTGTGCATATCAAATGTCTTTTCGAATTACAATGAGTTTACTGGGACACAATCCATTTAAGGTAAAGAACATCTATGTTTTATTATTATGCAGTTAATTATTGTTTTAATCTATACTGTTAAATAGCACTAACTGTTCATAGAATGTATATGTGTGTTGTATGAATTATTTTTATACTTGCCTATTTTACTTTTCTATACATATATGATTATATGTACATACATTGTCTTATGTGCAGACTATATGATACAATAATCTATGTTTTTGTGTCCCCTTCATATTTAGGACTTACAGTATATTCTTACAAATGGTTAGGAAGTGGATAACTTAAATGACCAAAATATGTGAGATGACATACTATGTTCAGTATTAGCTAGGTATTATCTGGACATAAATCCCATCATTCATGATCTCTCAATCAAAAATTAACAGGTACAAACTGCAGTGTACCAGGAATTTTGTACAGAAGACCTTACAGCTTCTCTGAAAACATATCCTGATTTCACCAAGAATTTCTAAGATCTTTACCTAGAATGGTTGTCAAGATGTCTTCCTGATAACACTTAATAAAGTAGCCATGATTTCTCATTTATTAAGCTTCTATCAAGGCCCAAGTGGTTCTATTAGATTTCCCTTTTAATGACTTGTACGCATGTGGGGTGTACATGTGCGTGTGCCAGGAGAGGCCAGAGGTACCAGGTCAGCCTAGAGTTTGAGTTACTGGCGTTGAGAGCCATCTACACTGGGTGTAGAGAACTGAGGTTGGACCCTTTGGAAGAGCAGTATGAGCTCCTAACTGTGGAGCTGCCCCTCTGGCCCAAAGGGGACTACAGGTGTTAACAAATTGTATTGTTCTATTTTCATAATAGGTCTCAGTTTTACTTTACTAATGAGGAGCCTGAAACAAGAATTGGGACCTTGCTGAAGTCATTCAGTAGTTTCTTTCACTGTTGGTGCTTAAGAAACAAACCAACAAACCCTTCAGATGAATAGCAGAGTCCAGCACTCAAGTGCCAAAAACATATTGATGATGTTAATGTGGAAACCAAAATCCTTACTCCTGTGTGTCTTTGTTCATTCTTTATTCCCAGCATGTCTTGTTTTGTTCTCTTTTGTTGCAGACCTAAGCTGTGAGCATGGGAAGTGGCCTGAACAGGTATTTGATCACAGGAAGTCTTACTTATGTGCAGCTCTTAACAACAGAGCCACAGACAGACTATGTTACTCTTTTCTGAAAGACACAAAGTCATTTCATGTCATTCAACATGATCAGTGATCTTTTTAACTTCTTTGTATGCTTCTAAATGCCAAAGGGAGGGCCGGGTCTCTAGGTTCCTTGTTGACTGAGGCAGGAGAATTTTGAGTTTGATCAAGCAAGCCTGGGCTACATAGCAAGACTCTATGAAGAAGAAAAGGACGATGGGGAGGAGGCGAAAGAAGTGTGTGTGTGTGTGTGTGTGTGTGTGTGTGTGTTTGTGTTTCAGAAAGAGAGAGAGAGAGAGAGAGAGAGAGAGAGAGAGAGAGAGAGAGAGAGAGAGAGAGAAGAATGGGATGAAGGAATGTAGAATGGGATTAGAGCCCCAGTCAGGGACGATTTTCCTAGTTGCACTTCTGTGGGTGAGACAGGTTTGCAGTCTCCCATCAACTTGTCTATCTTTGTTTATAAGCACACAAGGCAACATCTTTTATATTACAGTAAATATTGCCCTGTTCTCTTCTAAGTTATTTGTTCCTCACAAGGAGTGTCCTGCTAACACTAAGACATATGACCCACTAGGCTTAACTGGGAGATATCAACAGAACAGTGCTAACAGTGTGTGTGTGTGTGTGTGTGTGTGTGTGTGTGTGTTAGTGTGTTTGAGCATGTGTATGTGAGAGTATATATGAGTGTATATATGAGTATGTGAATGTGTGTGTGAGTGTATGTTTGTGAACATGTATGCATATGTGTGTGTATATGTTTGTATGTGAGAATATATGTGTGTGTGTGAGTTTATGTGTGTGTATATGTTTGTATGTGAGAATATATGTGTGTGTGTGAGTTTATGTGTGTGTGAATATGGGTATGTGAGTATATATGTGTGTGTGAGTACATGTTTCTATAATTATGTGTGAGTATATGTGTGTGAGTATATGTATGTGTGAAATACATATATATGTGTGTGTGTTTGTGAGTGTGTATATGTGTGGGAGTATGGATGTGTGTGAGTGTGTACATATGTGTGAATATTTGTCTATGTGTGTATGAATGTGTTCATGCATGTGTGTGGCTGTGAGTGTGTGAGCATGCATGAGTGTGAGAGTGTGTGAGAATGTGTGTATATGTACTGTAGCATTTGTTTTGCTTTGATACAGAAAGGAAGGTGGTAGATGGGACGTTTATCAAGTAGAAAGAAGCTCTGTGGGCCTGGCGGATCAGTTGGAAGCCAGCAGCGTAGAACAAACATACCCTGAGTCTAATATTTAAGAGTTTTTACAATTTCAATCCAAAAGAATGTCTTAGATTACCCCTGACTCCCTACCTGTACACCCGAAGCTCATGTTGTTTCCATTGAATTTTGCCCTTTCCTCTCCAATCTCTGTGCTCTTTGATTCCTGCTTTCCGCATCTGTGATGATCCTATTGCCTCTGTGTGGAATGTGCACCCTTCCTGATTCTGAATGTAAAAGGCAATTTCTGCTTCTCTAAGAAATTACTCTTGAGTCCCTCCTTTCTCACCCAGAGTTCGTTTGTCTCTTCTCACTCTGCCTGTGACTTATTCTGTCTCTCTTCATTCATTTGTCACATTAAGACTTACCTTAATTCTTGTCTTAGAATGTGAGATTGTAGATGTTTTAGAAATAGAATTCATGAATGAATATCAACCCTGAGTGCTTCCCTCAGAGAGAGTCAACCTACATCCATTAATACAATTGAAATGTCTTTAAAGAAATACGTTGACTTTTTGGATGTTTCAATAATTAATTTCCCCAGCTCATTTTGTGTTGTCAGCTTTTGGTTTCACCCCATCATTTCCTCCTCGAGTATTCTAGAGGATCCTTGTGGATGATTCTTGTGCCACATACATGGCTTTTCAAGAACTTAACTGACAAGAGAGCAGACTCAGTCTCTTCTACAGGTACCGTAGGTAGGTCCTGTGCGTAATCAAGCTAACAGAGTTGTAAATTACTTACACCAAAGCCATAAGAGATGCTGATGCTACAGCCACAGCATACCAGAGTGACTTCATCTTGAAATTAGTACTGTTTTTAATGTTGGGAAAAGCGTCCCGCTCTACTGGAGGGTCTGAGAAATCCCTCTACCTCTGTTTGGATGCTAAAACAAAACTGGTTACTGTGTGGTAGTTTTCAAACATGCTGGCCTAGAATGCAGAGGATTACAGAGAACAGCATGTGTCTGAAGAGGAAATGCCTGATTGGAAAGGTTCACACTTGCAACAGTAATGACATTTTTACCATTCGAAAAGAGCAATTTGCTTTTCCGACTTCCCCCCTCTCCCTCTCCCTGCCTGCTAGAGAAAAATCACAGTCTCACACATGAAATATTTTCAAACTAGAGGTGGCAGGTTTATGGAAGATTACACTGAATGTATTTGGGTTCCGACCAACTCTCCCAGCTCTATAGTATTTGTGTTAAGCATGGCTTCCAAGTCTTGAGGTGTCAGGTTTCCCCATTAATTGTTAATATAACAGCGAAGTCTCCCTGGGGTGTGTGCTATTTTCTCATTTATAAAATCATAAGGCTTGGAATAATTCCTCGTTAAATCAATACTATTCTCATCAAATGAATGGAGCATTGAGTGTGTGAGTATTCTGGCTGTCACAGTAGAGAGCTGTTCCTATTACTCTGTGGATTTGTCATCTCCGCGTCCTCTTCACCTCCACTTTTTGAAAGTTTAGAAGCTTTTACTTGGACCAAAGTGGTTGTCTCCCAGTGGGACCACAGACCTTCCCCCTAGACTTCTCTAAACCATCTTTCACGCCGTCGTGTGCTTCTCTACTCATCAAATTACAGATCTGTCCATGCGATGACCCTGCTTTGAAATGGTTGATGGTTTCTCTGGAGGGAGTTTGCGGTCCACCCTTCATCTACTCTCTCCTCCTATCAGGGTCGATGCCCTTTTGCTTCTTTTTGAAGGAATTTCCATTCTCTTTTAGGATGTTCTTCTCAACATCTCTTTCCTCTCAGGTGTAGGGAAGACAGCTGGATGATCTGTTTCTAAATTTTGGATCTTCAGCTGGTTGTCAAAGACAAAAACAAAGGTTGTAGCTCATGCACCCAGTCAGACGCTCCTTTTTGCTGGACCTACACCACCCCTGGCTTCCCACGCTCATGTACTTTTCTTTAGCTTAGACCCAGTCTGTTTCTGTTGTTGACAAGAAAGCAACCTTACCTCACTGTAGCGCTCACTGTGGATTTCAGAACCGAGATTGATTTACAGTCTCAGCTCTTGCAAGGTTATCCAGTTTTATATGACGCCCCAGCTGCATTACCCTAGCCTGCTATGTAATCAAACAAACACTCCATCCTTTCTCACTTGAGGATCCTTGCCTTCTGCTGAAGGCCAAGAATAAAGGTCTGAACCTACTGTCTGCTGCCTTTGCTATCCACTCTGTAAAGAGACTGGATTCTCCTATCTGAGGCCGAGTGTTTTATTCTTCTTCCCAACACAAATCACTCCTTTATCGCCCTTACTATAATTCTGTACACAAGGTTCCTCAAGGCAGTGTCTAAACTGTTTCTTCATCATTACCCAAGGGACACTGTGTCACCTGGAGATTGCATTTGTCACGTGGCAGGTAGGAGTTGGACATTGTGGGCTTAAATTTTATCTCTCTACTACTCCTCTCCTGCCAACAAGCTGCTTTTTAAGTTGTTTCACTGAAAAAGGGGCAATGCTGTTTACTTTATGCTATTATGGTGAAAGTGCGCGTAGGCAGGCGGGGAGTCAGAGAGTAGCTAACAAAGGGAAAGGAGATGTATCTTGGTAGCTATGTCTCCTGGTTCAGTAGGGAGTTACATGTGAAGTAACCAAGGAAACCACAGTTGCATCCTGGTACTGGTGTCTCTTGATTGTTAAAATTCCTCTTTGTGGTTAGATAGCCTTAAATCTTCAGCCCAGTTCTTCCTGCTGTATCCAAAATAAGGCACTAGACACTTTCACAGTGCTACATATTTATAATAGCAAACATTCCGACAACCAACAAGAGAAGAAAATATTCAGAGGCATCTTGGCCTTGGGGTGAAATGAAAGTGGGAGGAACTTAACAATGAAATCACAAGAGGTAGGAGACTGTAAGAAAGTACTTAAAAATCTGCCACACAGGCGTAATAGGCTACCTGAGAACCACCATGTCAACATGTTGCAATGTCTCTTTGGAGATTACTATCATCAGATTGCTTTCTTT
Organism: Rattus rattus; assembly: GCF_011064425.1. Classification (NCBI taxonomy): domain Eukaryota; kingdom Metazoa; phylum Chordata; class Mammalia; order Rodentia; family Muridae; genus Rattus; species Rattus rattus. Next base: position 87,104,058 of record NC_046156.1, read on the forward strand.
CAAGTTGACAAGGACATAGGGGAAACCCCAACATTAGAACAAAAGCAGGGAGATAGTTCCTCTCGCCATCCAGAATGTCATCCAGAACCCAAATGTTTGCTTAAAGAATGAGCCTTTACTGCTTATACAGTTTCCTTTATCTCAAGAAAGTTTACTGTTTAAAAACAATCCACAAATAAATGTGTGTGTGTGTGTGTGTGTGTGTGTGTGTGTGTGTATGTGTGTGTGTGTGTGATACTATTTGAAGGCCTTTCTTTTGGTCAGACTCTAAGAAAACAAAGGAGAAAGACTTGTTCCCTGTGGTACATAAACATATTCTCATACATAAAACAAAGCTAGAAATGTCTACAAGAAAATAATTGTGATAAATGCAGTCCATACTAATGCAGCTCTCTTTTCTCTTGAGAAAATGACATTTAGTTTTACCATAGGCTGTGGCCAGAAGTAAGAAACAGAGATCCATTCTTTTCCTCACCAAAGTAAGCTTTGAGTACCAGTGAAGAACCCATTGAGTTGAATGACATTACTAATCAGTGACACTACCAATCATTGTTGGTGAGTTAAAGAAGCAAACAACAGCAGCTACAGATAAGTCTAGGCTGGTTTGTGAGTATGTGTAATAATATAGTAAAACAATATTTTTGTTCAAATATAGTATAGCTATAGAGAATACAGTTGTAACCTACCTGGGGACAGGTTCAAATGATAGTATGTCAATAATAAAATGTCTACTTGAATCACTGGGGAAAACAGGTGTCTGGACATTCTGTGGTGTGTGTGTGTGTGTGTATGTGTGTGTGTGTGTGTGTGTGTGTGTGTTCTGGATTGCTTTAATTGAGATGTGAAGACCTATCAATTGTGAGTAGAACTACTCTGTTTAATGATATCCTGGACAGCTTAAGGATGAGAAAGTGAATAGAGCCCAAGCAGTCATAACTCTCTCCTTGATTATCAATGCCAGGTGACTAAATGCCTTAGGCTTGTGCTGTTGAAATTGTCTTGCCATGATGCACTGTATCTTGAACTGTGAGCTGAAAATAAATAAATAAATAAATAAATAAATAAATAAATAAATAAAATAAATCCTTTATTGATTAACTGCCTTTCATTGGGTATTTCATTGTAGCAATGTGAAAAGAAACTTAAGACACTGGCAATGGATTGAAAGTATGAAAATATTAAGATATTTATTAATATTTAAAAAAGGAAATCATAATTCTGATTTCACCAAAAAGTGTTGAATGAAACCCATAATTTCACTTGTTACACACATTAAATTTGCCACACAGAAATCACTACAGAAGAAAAATGTAGAAGTTAGCCTCTCCAGTGCAGCCCATCGGAGTGCTTGGCTGGATAAGGGCAGTTCTTTGGAGGAGAGTGATTGAGATTAGTGTTAGGTGGCCTGGGCTGCAGGGTTTCTGATACTCAGTGGGGCATCCATTGGGATGGACCTTCAATTATCAAATCAAGGCTCAGTGTTAGTTTTCCTGAAAGTGAGGGATCCTGTGATGATCAGAATTCTCAATTAGGCTCCCATAGCTCCAAGAATTCTAAGGAATTCCTGGGGAATGGAAAGGAGAAAGCTCTGGTTTTCAGCCTGATTCTTTTTAACACTATGGCTCTACATTCTGTAATACATAGGGGGATATTAATCCAGACAATGAAGAATTGAATAAACATTCATGTAGTATTTATTATGCACTAGACTTTTCTCTTAACCCCTTTTCACACTTATCAAACTGCTTTCTTTTGTAACAATTCCGTAGAACAGTGTTATTATCCACACTTCACCATTAAAGAAACTGAACACCGTTAAACAATTTGCCCAAGGTAATAAATCCTATAGGCAATAAAACTGAGATTCAAAGCTAATTAATTTGACTCAGTTACTGTTTCACAATTCCAGACCTATTCTTCTTCTCCTGGTTCTCATTCCTGCTCAAAGAGTCTGTGACCCTAATATTACACACTTGGTTTCATTTAAATATAAACCTTACCTTATTTTTAAAACATAATTTTGATTTACAAATTATTCTCCATTATAAGACTTCCTTTGATCAAGAATTAAGGCCTATTGCCTTTCAGTGAAGGGCAGGTAAGAGAATCACTTTTGGTTTTTCTCAGTAGAAAGTCGACATTTGAAAGACAGATGGGGACCAATTTTCCTTCTCTACTATTTCCTTCTTTTCACATTTATTGATCTTTCATAGATCAGAAATCAAGGTAAGTAGCAGAGATGAAAGAACAGAAGTCACAGTTTGGGATATCTAAGATCTCAGAATCTACTGAAATGGGTATCTGTACATCACAGGGTATGTTCAGAGACATCCATAGGCAGACGTGGCATTCCAGTCATGAAGAACACCAGAAAATGGTGATAAGAGACAAGAAAGAAACTAGAAGAGGAATCTTTCTCTATTGGACAATGGTTACAGAGGACTTGGGACATAGTAAATGAAGATGTAGCACAGATGAGAACAAACGCATTTCACAAATTATACAAATCAAAAGGGGTCACGTGGCTAGTGACACATATCTAAAGGCATGCAAAGCAGATACCATAATATACTTGAGACTCTTCAAATAGTTGGCATGTTGGGGAAGATAAAGTGCTGCAGGGTTATTCCTACAAATTGGCTCAAAAGACAAGTAAGGACCTCTTAAGGGAAAACCTCATATGCTATATTTTGGATTTTGTCCTAAAGACAGTGAAGTGCAGTGTGGATGTAGCAAAAGTCTGCAGGAGATAGGAATGGGAAGAATGAATAGTTTTGGAATAGCTAAGATCTCAGAATCTACTGAAATGAGGGTCTGTACATCACAGGTATGTTCAGAGACATCCATAGGCAGACGTGGCATGTAGAATTGTATATCTGTATTCCAAGGCTAAGATATGGAAGGAGGTAGTCACGTTCATGTTATTTACAGTGTAGTTCCTCAGAGTTGTCCACCCCCTGAAGTGTAGACACCTAGTCTAGACCTTATGTGGACACCCTCACTTTCACTGGGGCTCCCCTTACTGGGCACGTAGGCTGCAGGGACTTGCATAACAAATACGCTGCTTCTTCTCAGTGTTTAGCTCCTATGCAGAAAAGTTTAGCTGACTCTGAGTCCCACTGTTCTTTGTTTTCCTTAATTTGGTCAAAATAGACTTTACCTTCCAAGTTTCAATTAAAATATTGAAATGTTTATAATCTTTATTTAAAAAATGATCATTTTAGTCAGCAAACTTGAAAAAAAATTTAAGAAAGTTAAAAATGCAAAAAGCCCTGTAGGTGACACAGGAAATAAAACAAAATCAGAAAACAGGGCGAGGGCTGAAACTAACTGGGATTCTCTCTAGTTTAATACAGCTTGCACCTCAAAGCACCTGCATGGGGCAAGTGAAGATGCCAAGGAGCAGGCTCATGACCGCGGTTCCAGGAGTAGGTACTGAAAGGGTGGCTGCCCAGCTGTGTTTGACAGCAAGGCCTACACTACTGCTGTCTGTACACTTTATCTTAAAAGATTGGGAATAGGTACAGATAATAGTGTGCCCAAATGTGCATAGGTGTGTGGAAAGTTCCAGCCCGAGCTGTTGGTTAATTAACCAGTGTTAATTAAATTACTGACAATTTGCAGGCTTACACTGGATACTATGCCTGCGAAGTGGGTTTAGCCCCTTTCAGGCCACCATTCTTTCCCTACGGACGCTTTCAGCTGCTGTCAGATGCCATCAGCAAACATGGACATTTAGGACTTGCTTATCACACAAGTAGGAATCATCCTGGTCTTTTGGTACTTTGCCTGACAGCCCGTATTTCCTGTGGGTGATACCATTCAGGGAGCTTGGCTCAGAAGCTGAGTTCAGTTTCATACAAGTCTTACAGCCATATGTCTCTTCAACGTCTGCAAAGATTTCGATCTTGGTGGGGGACAGAGTGACACATGCTTAGTACGAGCAGCCTCACACATGGTGTAAGGAGATGACATCCCACCCCCAGGCCCAGTAGCATTTGTGTGGCACAATTGAACACCACACAATCTTATTACCATGCATCAAGTACTCAGCAAGATCAAATCCACATTTATGTGCATCATGTCTAAAAGAATGCTCTTCCTTTGTGAATGAACCTTGAAACTGTAAAGAGCCTAAGGCAAAAGGCTCTTCGCCCGCCTCTCTTGGTTCGAGTTTAATCTATTTGAAGGCAGTAGAAGTCCAAGGGGGCATGCTAAAGCGAGAAGACACAAAGTAGCACCAGAAGTTCAAGATTGACAGCCCTGAATTTTTGCATGGGAGCTAGGAAACACTAGGGACTTGCTTCACATTGCCTGTTGCTTTGATATATTCTGATAGCTAAATACATAAAGGAGTTTTGATAATAACAGTTTATAAAGGATATTCCCCTCAAGTGTTCTGTGAAACTCTGCAGCCTACAAAAGTAAAGTACGTATTATGTGGAACATCTCATTTAGCTAACATGGCAACCTTGTTCTTGTCGTTATTGTGCCTAAAATAATATCTCCCTGGATTACTCTTGTTGGCTTAACCTCACAGCAGCCCAAGTTGACCTCAAATTTAGGAAACTCTTGGTTTAGCCAGAGAGCTGGGGTTAGGCAGGTGCTATCAACCCTGGCTACAACCTTGCTCATATGTGCAACTTTTCTTTACGTAAGGAAAACTCCGAAGTCTCAAGGAGATATGTGATTGATCAAGTCTGTGATTACCAACAAGACATATGAATTCCAAATATACTCTTCAAATGCATACAATATTCACTGCCCTGCCTCACAGATGTGTCAGGTGTCTGTGGTAAGCTCTCACCAGCCACAGTCACAGAATAACTGGTTCTAGGAGGCCAAGGCCGATTGAGTCCATGAGCAATACCTGCTCCCTTCTCAGCTCATGGCTTGGTGACAGTGGGGTGGGAGCAGTGCCACCTAATGCCCCATTACAAGTAGCCAGAAAACAGCACACAGCTTTGTTTGTTTCATTTAAGTTTTATTTTATTTTTATTTATGTGTGTGAATACCTGTGTGTGGAAAACAGAAGAGGGCATTTGAACCCCTGTACCTGAATTTATAAGCAGTGGTAAGCTGTTTAGTGTGGGTGATGGGAACTGAACTTGGGTCCTCTGTTAGAGCAGTGAGTGTTTTTAATTGCTGATTCATTTGTCTAACCTCTACACTGTTGTTTAACTGCCCCAGAGACATAACCATCTTCTCCCCTACCTGCTTTTCTGTCCTCCACAAATAGACTAGAAACTTAATTCCCTGCCCCATCTCTCCCCTCAAGAATAAGGATGCTATCTTGGACAATGATCTGTGAGGACAACCACCTGGAGAGATTTGGAAAAAGCCATTCTCTTGCTATAAAATGAAGACAGGCACAGAGAAACCTCATACTTGCTGTTCTTTGGAGCTTTCCATATGAGCATATGCTTGCTGGTCATCCTGATTCCCTGAAAGGAAGCACAGTAGTATTGGAAATTCACTTACCTGTGATGTGATATTAGGAAAGCCATGAAGATGCAGAACCAACTAAAACCTCACTATCGATCAAGCCTTACACCTTTAAGGTTTAAGCCACAGTCTATTAGGTTTCTTGTTACCTGCTACCTTATGTAGCCTAACTGGTATGGAGCAGGAAATGACTGACAGAATCGCTGCTTTCTTTCCTTCTCTCTTGATATCTTGGAGAGATCCTGAATTCAGGATTGTAACTCTGTTAGAGTATAGACAATGCTTGGCTTAGGTATGATGGCATTACAGCTATATTAGCATTCCTGCAGTAATCAAGTGGCCAGCACAGTAGATGGTTATTTGCGATTCATTTCAATTAATTATCACAAATATTCTCTGTGCCCTCCTATTTTATATAGGGCATAGGGCTAGACATAAGGCTATGTATACGCCCAATTTTGACATGTGTGCAAGGCCATACTATAGGGTAATAGAAAATATTACAGTAGAATGGGTCATGTAGCTGTGTCTACATGTGTATACAGAGAAATCAATGATGCAATAGGTGCAGATAAAAGACAAAAGAGAAACTTCTAACAGAATTTGCTACATTTGATGTGATGGTTTGTATATGCTTGGCTCAGGGAGTGGCACTGTTGGTAAGTGTGTCTTTGTTGAAGTAGGTGGGACTCTGTGTGTGTGGGCTTTAATACCCTAGTCCTAGTTGCCTGGGAGTCAGTCTTCTGCTAGCAGCCTTCAGATGAAGATGTAGAACTCTCAGGTCCTCCTATACCATGCTGCCTGGATGCTGCCATGTTCCCGCCTTGATGATAATGGATTGAACCTCTGAACCTGTAAGCTAGCCCCAATTAAATGTTGTCCTTTATAAGACTTGCCTTGGTCATGGTGTCTGTTCACAGCAGTAAAACCCTAAGGCATTTGACTATTAGTGTTCTATCACAATACCAAATATTTGTTCAGTATGTCCTTTATTCACAGCATCATTAAAATCGTCACCTAGCAGCCTTTATAAAACCAGCTCATCTTTAGAGAGCTTAGAATGCAACAGTTACTGTTGCCCTGTGATTCACATGTATGTATTTTTATTATTCACAACAGCCTAGCATAAAGCTGCTGTTATCTTTTCATTTGACAGATGGGAGAAAACAGAGACAAATCATAAATTAACTTTCCCCACACACAGCTAGTAAATGATGGTGTAGAACTGAACCCAGGCCACATGACACCAAAAGGACAGCTCTTAACCAGTGTACCAAAGCCATGTTCACTGTTCTCCATGTGTTTCCAAACATCTGAGAAGAACAGACATGCTCTTTGCATTTGATCTGAGCTTTCATCCACACAGGAAAGTGGGTCCCAGCTTTGTGCCTGTAGTAGCACCTCCCCCTTCTTATGGAACATTCAGATAACCTTGAACATGAGTCCACCGATTTCCACCTTCATTTTAAATGTCGTCAACACAGTTCTAACCCTGGGTGGGCTAAGAAAGTCTTTCCTGCCTGTGGAAAATGAGTTTAAAGATGCTTTCCATGAAAGGCCATTTTTTCTCCCTTACGAATGTGAGAAATGTGACGTTTAATTACTTAGTTTCACTAGATATGCTTTTTCAGCTTCTGCCACATATAGCGCAACACAAACTGTGCTTATCCTGCATATACAACAAGCCTCATTAATTCCTTTTCCCTCCAAGCTTGCTGAAGGAAGCTGGGAGCAGGATGGTGGGGGAGGGCACATTCATCTCATGTTAGTGTCTCTATGGGCGGCTTCTGCTCAAACCTGAATCTTTCTGCTCTTCCAAGGGTTACCAGCTAGCTGAGGTGGTCATGACTTATAGAAACTCTTATGAGAATCTTTGGTTTTCTAGAATAACCCATCAAAGAGTACTTGCTGAGATCTGCAAAGAAGAGATACCACACAGATCCATGGTCGGCCTCCCTCTCCATCCCACTAGAAGTGTAAGCATTCTCCAGTTCTATCAGAGGCCCTATAGACACAGTGGAGTGGTAATAGCCTCAGAGTGCTGTACTTCCTCCTAGATAGGTGTGCAGAACAATACACCATGCATTATTTCACACCCAGTGAATCTCAGACTCTTTAAGTATCACATTTTCAATGGTAGATTCCCCAAACCTCTATTTATAAAAAAGATAAAATGTACACATTTTATTACCCCATATACTTTACATTAGCTGCTTATGGGTCTGTAAAACCATGGTATAATTAAATCAAAGAGAAAAAAATTTATTCCTATGATGTTGGTATTATTTATATGTAGAGAAAGCTTAAGGAAGGGCTTATTTGGTCCTATGGCAATAAAAATCAAGTGTGTTCATTAGCTGTTCATTTCTTTATTGAACAGAGCTGAGCATCTAGCTCCCTGTCTACTCCAGTCACAGCATCATTTTTATTAAAACTCAACAGCCATCACAAAACTCTTATCCTCCATTTAAACATGTCCACTCATTCTTTAGTACTCTTCATGGGATAAAGTACAGGTTGATGGCCTTCCCTCAGGGTGTGAACTTTCTGTGAGCAGAGCATGGAAGAAGGAATGTGGGGGGTGATTTCTAATGCCAGTTCATTAAAGGAATTTCAACACACCCCACTCCTGCATTACCCACTTTAGGGAAAGCTAAAGGCCTTGCTCTGAAGGCACAATCAGCACCGTGGAGAGCTCCCCAAGGGCTCACAAGGGCTCCTGCCAAGTGTTCAGTGACCCAAGATGGAGGTAAATCCTCTCCAGATCCTGACATATCATCAGCCTCAGTCAACCTCACACTGACCTTTAGCCAGAGCCACCCAGCTAGGGGACCCACCATAACGCTGCGGACTTGCGGATGTTTTAAGCTCCTACATTTTAGGGTCACCTGCTGAGCCAAATAGACAATTAGCATCATGTCAGGGGAGCAGGATAAATGCAACACAATGGCATGAGAGTTCTTATGATGACACATCTTCAGTCAGCTGTCATGCCAGAAAACTGATATTTTGTGAAATTTTTCATATATTTTCTGATGAATTTTTTCATATATTTTGCATTTAATTTGTGACCATTTTTATTTCTGTTTCCTTTTGGTTTTTGCTGCACCTGTTGTAACCATTTGCTTCTCTGTCTCTCCCCTCATCCTTCCCTTCCCTTCTTCTACCCCTGTGAAAAATTTTTTTCCTCAAGCAAACAAACAAACAAACAAAGAAAAACCTCAAGAAGTCTCTATCCATTCTATTTCATTTTTCTGTTTCCCTCTTCAATCCCTGTTTCTTTTCCACCTCATTGGCCTTTACATTGACAGCACATTAGTTTTGAGTTCCACTTGTCCTGTCCCCACGACTTCTCCAAAAACTCTGCCCTGTCCCCTCTGCCCCACTCCATCCTGCCCACCCCACTCTTTGCCCATGAGTGACTGCTCTGCCCCTGCCAGTGCACACAGGCAGTCCTCTCTGCTTTTCTACTTCACCATTGGTGGATCTTTTCTATCTGTGGCACTGTCTGTTTTCCCTCCTAGATTAGACGTGACACTTTTTAAAAGCAACTCCTTTTCCATAGAAAGTCATCCACCATGTGCTTTGAATTGGTGTTGAAAGTCCAGGCCCTAAGGTAGATCTCATTCCTTGGAACTTGTAGGAAGCTTCTTAACCCCACTCACAATTCCAGCTCTGACTTTCCCCTTCATTTCCTGAACCTTAGCCTCTCTCTTGATTACGTCAAGTCTTGCTTTGTGTTCTTGTGCAAGGACATCTGTGTGATGTGGAAAACAGGAGGAAGGGGCTTTACTTGTTATTTGATTACTGATGAACACTATTCTCTTGTTCTACCTTGTAAAACAGACTGATGCCTCTATGTTTGCACAGTCTCAGGGGGCAGTGATTCTGTTGTACTATTTAGCAGCTCCTGTTGTGGGGTCCTCACCCCAACAGTGCCCAAGATAGGAAAAAGATCAACTAAGCATCTTACTTTCTCATATCACTTGTTTTGCCTTCTTTGCTCCTGTTTAACAGCTTACGGACTCTCCCACACCCTCAATACTCTCAGAGGACTCTTGGGAAACCAGACTGAGCTGTGAGCGCAGAACCAGAGCAGAACGTCACCTCAGGAGGAATTCCTTTTTGTCTGGCACAATCATGAGTTCTGATTACATCGCCAACCTCCTGGTTTTATAAGTGTAGGTTGCAGATGACTCCATTTTAAAGTGTAAATAAAAACTGGTGAAGTTTTTTCTACAAATCTCTTTCCCCTAGTAAATAACAATTTTAACCAAACTTGTCTCAACAATCAGAATTGCTATGAAGCAGCAAGTTTATAAACCTCGAGGAGCAATTCAAAATGAGATATCCATTTCTTATCTCAGCCCACAAAAGCACACAGTCATTTGTTCTCTCTGGATTGACAAACCTGTCTCATTTCTTTTTTCTGAGTAAATCTCATCACTTTTTCTAAGTAAATAAAAATTTTAATTGCTTGGATTGGGGATGGAGCAAGCCCAGTGGAACCAACTTAGTGTCCTTTGCTAGGTTTCATGTTTGAAAACTCTTAGCATTCTTTCCCCCCTTCTACCTCTTTCAGGGCTCTCCCAGGAGCTATGGCATCACTGATATTCATGAGCAACCATGGTGACAGTTTGGCAAACAAACCAGATGATAAATCCATCTCTCCCATCACATGCAACAGAAATTCTTCAGAGGCTTTGTTTATGCAATTTATATTTTTTCAGGTTTAAAATATGTGGTAATTTTATTTCACAAAGGTCCTAGACAGCAAGACATTTATTTTATACTTCTGGACCTCATGGAGGATGTGGCATAACCAGCTTTGGTGTTTGTCTCTCTGCAAATGAGTGACATAATATGGAGATGCCACCTGTTCCATGGAGGGAGAGCAGGAGAGAAGTGGAGGATTAATTAGTTAATATCTACAAAGTGCTCCGCAGATGGAAAATAGATACGCAACTGTGGGTTCTCATCACAGCTCGCTGCTCTCCTTGGTGCGTACTCAGGAGGCAGAAACGAGTAGGTTGATTTCTTGCAATGAGAAACACTGCTCTAATTTATCATTTAGATGCTTTGATTTTAGAGAAGAAGTTCTGTTGTGATGATGGGGATATTTGCTCCCCACCCTAACACCTCTGTGAGAAAGGTAAAGAATTTGCATTCTTTAAGGCACCAGAAATAGACACCTTAAGGAAACCTTTTATGAAGCCATCAGGAGCGAATAGCTATCACTGGATTTTAGCATTAGCATGCATACTCTACACTTCTTCTTTTCCTTCTGGGAAAACAGCCAGTTCACATTTAGCAGAGTATATAGAACCTGAAATCGTACTCCTCAGCATATGGAATTGCCTAATAGGATTGCCTGAACACTTCCACCTTAATTCCAAGCAATGGAATGCCTAAGACAGCATTACTCACAGTTGCCACACATTGGAAACTGTCCAAATACCCTCCGAGAGTTGGAGAGATGGGTAAGTAATGGCACATTCACAGAGTAGAATACAGTACAGCAGCAGAAATGAACGATTTGCAGCCAAATCCACTCCAAAGCATACATCTCCTAAACATAATAAAAACAGAAGGAAGCCAGAGAAGAGCACGCTCTTTATGACTCCATTCATACAGGGAGCAGAGCACAGAGAATGAAGCCTCACTGTTGTAAGTGAGGCAAGGTTTCACTCTTGCATGGGTGTTGTAGCTGGAAGGTTTCATAGAGGGTTACCCCTGCTGGCAATGTTCTGTTTCTTTCTTTCTTTCTTTTTTTTTTTTTTTGACCCAATTGATAAGATATAATTGCCCACTTAAACATACAAAGCCCAGTACCATCCATCCCTTAGGAACATTAACAACAACCTGTAAATACACAGAGCAGAATCTTAACATCACCTGCCATGGCTTCTCACCCTCTCCTCTCTCCTCGCAATGTTCTGTTTCTTAGTGTGACTGGTTGCATAGATATTACCCTATGTTGGAAATATGATGAAAGTTACACTTACTATTTATATAAGATTCTCAAAGTCTCTGCTTCATCCCCTGTCCCTACATTTCTTGTACACAGGATACATTTGGGGTTGAAAGTTTTGTGGATGGGTTGGTGTCCCTGTAACTCCACTGCAGTTCTTGCCTGGCTATAGGTGATAGCCTCTTCAGGTTCCATATCCCCAATACTGTGAGTCCCAGCTAAGGTCACCCTATTAATTCTTGGGTGACTGCTTTATCCCAGTTCTCTGTCACATCCTCCTTGGGATGCCCACCACCTTCCCACCCCCATCAGTTGCAGGTTTCCATTCATTCTCATGGCAATATGGCCATCTCTCCTGTGCTTTCCCACACTTGACCCTGAACCAACCATCCCATTCCCCTCCACATCACTTCTCACACCAAGTTCCCTCCTTCCCTCTGCCTCTTATGACTATTTTATTCTTCCTTCTCAATGAGATTCAAGCATCCTCACTTGTACCTTTTTTCTTGTTTAGCTTCTTTGGATCTGTGGAGTGTAGCATGGATATCCTGTATTCCAATAAATGGCCCAACTTCAGACCCATACCATGGGCAAGCACCAATCCCTGACACCATTAATGATACTGTTATGCTTGCAGACAGGAGTCTAGCATGGCTGTATCTGAGAGTCTCTACCCAGTAGCCAACTCAGATGGATGCAAACACCCACAGCCAAACAGTAGATGTGCTTGGGAACTCTTACAGAAGAGTAGGGGGAAGAATTGCATCCCCAAAGGGTATAGGAACTTCACAGGAGAACCAATAGAGTCAACTAACATGGACCCTCATGACTCTTAGACAGTGAACCACCAAGCTGTACATCAGCTATGTATTGAAACAATTCAGAAGGTCTGTCAGTCTAAGAGTAGAACAGTGGCAATGTGAATGCCTAGCATAAGTGAGACCCTGGGGCATCACTATCACCCATGGTAGTCTGTAGCACCTACTCCTCAAGTGGCTTATTTTTCTCCTTTTGCATTGGATAAAACCATTGGTTTATAGAATAATGAGAAAACTGGAACTACAGAGTACAGTATGGAATGGGTGTCTGGATTGTAGGACAGGGGTTCCCTCTGTACTGTGTCAAGCTACTTTGGGCTGAGTTTGCTTATTCAAGTTAGCAATTCTTCAAACACCTGAAGTTTGCAAACTTTCTCATGATGTAGTCACAGAGAAGACTAAAATTCCTGTTCTTGCAAAGTACATATTTCAGTCAAGACACATAATGAAGCATAAAGTTAGTAAAGGAGAGTATCACATCACATGAGAGAAGGTAAAAAGCCTTTTGGGACAAGAACACAAGACCCACAGGAGAAGGTACAGTGAAGAGAGACTTGTGGTGGGAAAGGAGCAAGTTGAAGATTTCAGTAGATCGATCAGATCATCCAGTCTTTCTGCAAAGGTGAGTTGGTCCCTGATGGACACCGAACAATCCTGACCTTGCCTCCTTTCTTCACATGAAACAGGCTTGCCTTAAGCTCTACTCCACAAGTAATTGCTCTATTTTAAAAAAGACAATTGTACGTCATATGGCCTGATTGGCTATTGTGATTGTCAAAGCAGGTGGCACCAACTGCCCACCGACATGTTTTAATAAAGCTTCTCAATAATCAACAGACCAACTTGCTCCTTGGAATGACCAAACAGAGGCAATTACATTTAAAGGACATCTGCCAAAAGTAATGCACTTTATTTCTGAGTGGTCGATAATTATACCATTGTTTCCAGTAATAATCAGATAGCAAGACAAGATGCCTTTTGAGACCTCTTCTAGTTCTGAAGAGTCAGATCAAATGATCCATGAAGAAGAAATTTCTCTCTTATTCTCAGTAGCCCTAGTGGCAACCAGCCATGAGCCTTCACATCATTAACTTATGAATTAAAATTAAGAAGGGTCACACAATGCAACTTTAAAGGTCATAATTTAGCCTGAACATAATGCCCTTCCCCTATATAACATCCCATTCCCTTCATCTAAAAACTTAATATGGCTTTTAAGAACTTATTTATATTTTTATGCTCATTGACTTTTCAAAAACTCATGCCTTTGTTCTACCTATCCCTTACCCTAGGAAGACCTATTCTCAGTTTGAATCCTCATGGTGTTTTTTCTTCTTTATGAGGCCTTGCCCTCCCTGCCATTTCTCTTTTCTTGGCATTTATTTGGTGTCTGCATTATGTCTTGGCACCAGCCATAGACTTCACTGGATAGTTAATTATGTTTTATGGCTGTGCCCTCAATCCCTGGTGACACTGAAAGATCCTCAATGGCTTTGCATTTCTGGGTCTCAGCCCAGATTCCTTTACTGGCTATAGTTTTGACAGATGGCAATGAGGTGGCATTAGTGGAGAGAATCAGTTGCAGACAATAAGAATTGATGCTAGTTCTTCCCCCAAGAGTTCCTTGAATGTTTGTGAATGGAGACTGTGAGAAAGTCTAGTTGTTAAGTCTTGCCACCAAGTTCTCACATGCCCAGTCAATGGGGATGCCGTTATGACTACAGGCTATTTTATATACTAGATATTTACTATAATCCATGACAAGTTTTAAATAAAGTGTGACAGAATGTGATCCGAAATGAGGAAAGATATTGACGGGAAAAACTGAAGGAGTTAAGATGACAACTTGGTCATGTAGGCTCACTACAGTTATACAAGTAACGGCCTAAATATGATACCCTACTATGTGCCATACCTGAAGCTAGGTGTTTCTTATGAAGTGCCTGCAATCCTGTGCCAGCCCATCTATGATGAGAACAGAGAGGTTAACTGTCCACACTCAAGGTCCCCCAAGTAGAGACACTGGGAGCCTAACAGATCAGGTTTGGAATGATCTCTCTATCACACCAGTATGAGTTACCCTGTAGCTACCACTCGCTCTGTCATTCATAAGCAACCACAGATTTGAGAAGTAGAATAGATATATCACAAAATGTATAATCATTTCCCTGTGTGTATTAGTTAGGGTTTTACTAATGTGAACAGACACCATGACCATGGCAACTCTTATAAGGACAACATTTAATTGGGGCTGGCTTAGAGGTTCAGAGGTTCAGTCCACTGTTATCAAGGCAGAAGCATGGCAGTGTCCAGGCAGACACAATGTAAGAAGACCTGAGAATTCTCTATCTTATTCTGAAGGCAAACAGGAGAATACTTGCTTCCTTGGAGCTAGGATAAGAGATTTAAAGCGGGGCCACACCTACTTCAAGAAAGTCACACCTCATAATAGTTCCACTCCATAGGCCAAGGATATTCAAACCATCATTCTGTGCAAATGAGAAAACTAAAGCTGAGAGGTTTTTGGAAATGCTCCTATTGACACACTCTATGGAGGGCAAAACCGTGATTAAGTCTGGGTCTTAGTGGAACAAGATCTCTCCCATTCTTTCTGTTGTGGTCGTGGTTTGGATATAAATGTCACCTGTGGGTTCAAGGTTAAAATGCTTCATTTCTTGTGATAATACTAATTTGAGAGGTGGGGAAATAAGAGATAGATAAGGCAGAGTTGGAGGGAGAAGGTTATCGGAAGTAGATCCTCAGGAATATAGTACCTCTGGCCACTTCCTACTTTGTTTACAGCTTTCTGGCTAGGGTGAAGTAAACAGCTATTTTCTGCCAGGCTTCTACTGCTGTCACACCCTGACCAAGTATATGGGCTCAGACATTCAAACCAGAAGCCAGAAGTCTCTCTGTCTCTGTCTCTCTCTTTCTGTGTGTGTGTGTGTGTGTGTGTGTGTGTGTGTGTGTGTGTGTGTGTGTGTGTGTGTGTGTGTCAGAGAAAAACAAATGTAACTAATACCTTGTCCAACCATGAGTAGGTGAGTGTCTCAGGAAGAGCAATAAAGGGCTTTTGCCACAAAACTTCACCATCCGTTTCCCTTGGGCTGCACATTATTCCTGGATCTTGGAACTTCAACTGTGTACTTCTGATCCTATATGAGAATTCACCAGGCCAGATCCACTGAGCAAATAGTCTGACTGACAAAAATTATTTCTTACATTTAACAACATATACAGGGGCTGGGGAGATGGCCTTGTAGGTAGAAGAGCTTGCTTGTCAAACATAAAGATGTGAACTGAAATTTACAGCATCCACAGAAAAAGCTGGGCATAGCTGCATGTGTCCCAGAATTAAGAACAAAACAGTCAACTCTGGAGAACTGTATTGGGAGTTTGCCTGAGTCACCTGTGAGACCCATGAGCAGAGCTAGGATTACTCCAGTCCACTCGGGCTCCATTAGCGAAATAGTCAGCAACCTTCAACTATGCAAGGGGGAATAAACCAGCAAAGCCTTTTAACTACCTCTGTTCTGTGGCCACCAAGGACAGTTCATGCTGACAGTGATAGAGAATGACACCGGGTGTGGTGCTCTTGCCTCCCTGTGGGTGTGTGTACCATAGATGCACACACATATATACACAAACCACAGAGGCACACACTTATTTATGCATACCTACCACACAAGCATACACTCATGTACATACACGTTCACACATGTGCATGCACACCATCCATTCATACACATATGCACGCATGCCACACATGCACACACATATGCATACACGTCACCCATTCACACATATATGCACACCCACACCACACCCACACAAATATACATATTCAAAGCACCTAATACATATACACACAGATGTATAAAACACTGTCAGAACATGAGTGATCAGAGTCAATAATCTATGCAGTTTCAGGAACAATTATGAGCTGTAGTTATAAAAAATTAGAAGTTAATAAATATCAAAATTCTATACCTTTCTTTAAAAAAAATACATTTTCCTAGAAGAGGTTGAAAGTCTCCCTCATTCTTAAAATGAAATAGTGAGTTGGTGCAGGCAACCTCAAAGTAAGCTTTAATGGAAGTAGCGGGATCTGAAAGGTATACATCCTTTGACCTAGCAATGCTACCTTTAGGAATACACCCTTTATGTCAATGTGCTAAATGTTCAACGATATTTGTATGAGTTTTTGGCAATGCTGCTTGCCCAATAAAGACCTGAAAAAACATAGATTTTTGGTAATAAAGGATAAATTGAATTAGAGTACACTTGAATTTTACAGCCAGTCCAAAGTGATAGATCCTTTTGTGGTGACATAGCTTTGGGATGTACCAGTTACCTACCGTCCTAGAATCATTGCTTAACAAATCACTGACCCCAGCAGCCCATTGGCCATTTCCCAAGATGTGATGGTCACATGTGGACAGGGGTTGCTAAAAGTCTTTGCTGACTTGGCCCCACTCACACAGGTAAATGTTGTTGAGTTGTTGGGCTTGGAGAGCTTGGGCAATTACTTGGCTTTTCTTGTGTGTCTCAAAGGTGAGTCAGGCAAACTCTCAACATGACAAGAAGTTTTCATGTGTGTTTCAGTGCATAAACTTCTTTCAACCTCTGCTCTTTTAAATATGCTACTAACCTACTCACCAAAAGAAGGGGCATGCTATGTCTAGTGCTAAGCAAGTACAGGGTCACTAATGGTGCAGGTCAGCACTCTAGAGTGGGAGAGGACTGCAAAGTTCCAGGATGGACTGAGGATCTAGCACCATAGCTGCAATCTGTCAAGGCCTGTCAGTAGGAGAACTGCATTCAAAAGGCTCCCATTGCTGTACATCTACATGTATATCCATGCAAAGGCATTCATAGGTATGTATATATACCTATACGTCTATTTATACCTAGAAATTTTTAAAACGTTTCTAAGAAAGGTTTTAAGAATAGTTCTTTCTTGGGAATGTTTGTGAAAGTATATGTGATAAACTTTTAAGTCAATATTAGAATCTCTAAGGCTTTATCATTTGCATGATTATCATAAAGCAATTAATTTGTTCTTTGGGTAATTGAAGCCATAAAGTTTAGGGTGAGTGCAGCTCTGACTGTGAATCTCAAATTCTTTCTGTTAGTTTGCTCTTCTGGGTTCTAAACAGTGTCCTTTAGATCCTTTTGTTAATGACTGAGCTTCCAGAGCCACTGTTCTGCTGAGGAAGAACTCATTAACAGGCAGGATAAATCACACAGACTTGCCTTGGAGAAACCCTGCCAAAGGAAGTGGACAAAAGGCAGAGAAATATGTCATACATAATAGCCAGTGTGAAGGGAACCTCTCTTGGCCTGAGATTGAACACACAACCCCTGTTCATTTTCCACTGCTTAATAGATTGGCGTTGAACCAAACCATCACAAAGTTTATATTTCTTATGTGTGATCGTATCTGGATGCAGCTTTCTTCCACAGAGCCATACCAGTACTCACAGCCATAGGTTGCTCTCTCCTAAAGAAAGCAGGAGCTCTAACCACATGGACACGTTTGATATAGCTGCTTTTATTTCATTGGTATTCTGTTATTGTTACATAATTCAGTGCCCGCTGGGCTACCCCACAGCCACACCACATGTGTGTGTGAGACGCTGAGAAGCTGAAAAATTAATGTCTTCCTACTTCCATTGGCTTCCTCTATACTAACAATACTAAATCAGGATTTTAAATGTGGCAATCAATCCAGATTTTAAATTTACTAAAGTAGGTTGATGAATTATTGACTGTTGGGGGGAGCAGAGAGTAAAAAAATCCAATTAAGTGAACAAATAATATTTATGGATATTCTTCTAGAAAATATAATAAAAGAATTCAAGAAATTGTGAGCTGTGAGGATTTTTCAGCTTGCTATGTGCTAGATGTTGTTCTAGACTTTGAGGATATCACAGTAGGAATGAAACGATGTGTGTATCATAGAGCAAGGTCTTACTTTACTGGATAAAACATAATGAGTAAGAAAACTAACTAACTAAAATCAAGTGCTGGTAAATACAATGAAAGAAGATGAGGTCAATAAGATGGATACATGAAGGAGAAACAGGCCAGGCCCCAGGAAGAGCGACAAGGGAGACCTCTCTAGACAGATCCACCTGTCCTGTTTCTTCTAAGACACAAATAACAAACTCACTTCATAACTCTGAGGAAATTCTGTGAGCAAGGCATGGGTAATACAGAGTTCCTGAGACTAGAGACTTGGGGTTGGCACTAGAAATACTCAAGGTAAGTATGAATAAGAGAAGAGTTGGGAAATGAGGCATAGGAGCAGGAAAAGGATGAATCATGGAAGCCTTGGAGGCCCTTTGTCATGAGTGTTTACTCTGTCATATTAGCCCATCCCAAGCCTATCAGCACCTTTCACTGATGAGAACACGATAGTTTTACCTTTTTTTTGCCTGTTTGTTTGAGAGAGAGAGACAGAGAGAGAGAGAGAGAGAGACAGAGAGACAGAGAGAGAGACAGAGAGACAGAGAGACAGAGAGACAGATAGATGGACAGACAAACAGATGGCATCAAGTTGGGTGCAGACGTGGAGGATCTGGGTCAAGGTAGGGGAATAGAATATGTGGTCACAATATAGTGTATTCAATATTTTCAATAAGCAAGCAAGCAAAACACAACAAAAGCAGCACTGTAGGCTGGATAATTTCTGCCTGTCTGGTTGGATTTAGCATCACCAAGAGACTGAGGCACTCCTTTGGCTACATGGGTAAAGGTGTACCAGAGGGTTAAGTGAGGGAGATGATTCCCTGACTGGACGGCAGCACCCACAGGCTGGAGGCCTACTCTGAATAAAATGGAATCAGGAAAAGTGGTCTTGCCCTTTCTCTGCATCCAGGTTGCTGTTGGGGAATTGAACCCTTTGAATCTGGGAGCCAAGAGGATCAATTTTCCATCATGTTGTTTTCTCCCAGGAGCAAGGACAGGAATTCATGCAGCACACAGGCTGACAATGTTGCAGAGACACTTGTGTTTTTCCAACTTGTCATTATTGAAGCATGTGTTTGCTTAAAGAATGGTACACAGGAAAATATTCGTTGAGGAGTTTGTATATTCTGAGTAAATTGTATGAGATATTCATTGTACTCATACATTTATTTATTTCTACTTTGGCATTTTCTTTAATCCTCAGAATTCCAGGTATTATATTATTTACTTCATTTTGTAGAGGATGAAACAGAAACTTAGATGGTCATAGTAATTTACTCAGAGTCATTCACTACTGAGTGTAGGAAACAGTATCGGAAGCATATACAGTTTAATCTCCAGATCCAGACTTTCCCTCAACATTGTTGGTGTCAAATCAACTGTATTCTCATCCATTTAGCTTAGCTGCTGGTCTGACCACAAAATAAAACAACATTTAACCAGGGGATTTAGTCAAGAGAGGCAGGCAAGAGCATGGCCATTTAAGGAGAACACGGGCATATGCGAGCATCCTCAGGACATGGCAGTGCACTGCTTTACAGAGACCCTTCTAATTCAGTAGCATAGGGGCAGGGTGGCTGGACAAAGCCAATCTGTCACTGCACCTATAAGCAATAGAAGCTGATGTGAACTGAAGGCCTGACACCATCCTACTGGGTAACTGCTAAAGGGAAGACAGCAGCGACCCCCTCAACCCCAGACCTGAAACAAGACCTGGAGCTCCAATGCCTAACGTTCCCAGTATTCAGAATATGTTTTTAAAAATATCCTTTTTTTGAGAAAAATCACCATTCACTTGTGAGGAAGATAACCAACAAGAGCTAATGATTCCGTATACTGCTTTTAATACAATGCTTATTTTAGTAGCTATGTCTTTATATTTTAGTTTGTATATCTTACTATTTAATTTTATAAGGCTAATTGCAAAACTAAACAGTTATTTTTTTAAATCTATAATTAAATGTGGAGTCCTTCATTTGGAGTAGCCACAGAAAGGGAATAGCTAACTTTCCGTGGCTCTGGGTTCAAACAGCATCTCAACTGACTGTGGCCATTGATCAATGACCAGATGCAATGAGTCCCTATCATGGAATTTTCGGAGGCCTATTCTTGTGCTCTCAAATACGATGTAAGCTCACCTGAAGCATAACTGCAAGCGGTTATAGCCTGCTATCACGGAACTGCAGCCTCATGCATTATGACCTAAGTCTCAGCCCAGCATCCAACACTGGTCAAATAAGACTGCTTTAATTTATGTGGCAGAGACTGCACAGGTAGAATTTAGGGCACATGATTCACCATAAGTTCCTAGAACCACACATCCGCCATCTGGACTGCCCCCACGTTCTAGGGTTCTATGCCAGAAAACTGCACATGTAGTAACTCACCCCAATGTGACAAGTGCTTCTCATAATAGAGATCCCCAAACCACACTACCTTAAGCTACAATGGGTACTGCACCCATTGCTCAGTCTACTGCTTCTTGTGACAGACCTAATCTATCCATCCGTTTTCTTTCTACTTTTTTTTAAAGGGTGCATTGTCACTGTCTACCATTCCCTTGCTCACCATCATGGTGGCTAGTCCAACACTGTTTACCTCACCAATTTGCTTAGTCATATCAAATTTACCTTTTCTCCTCAATCGTCATTTCCTTATTGCCAATTCTTGGAAATTACTTCAGTTCTGATCTTGTGTATGTGTTATGTGTCTGCCTATATGTACAAAAATGTGGGTGCCTCTGAAGGTCGGAGGTATCAAATCTGCCGGGGCTGAAGACAGAGAGTTCAGAGCTGCCTGATGTGGGTGCTGGGGACAAGAGTAGGTCCCTCTGCCAAGAGTTGTTTTACTCAGACATCTCTCCAGCTTTTATTTCCTCATTTTTAGGTGAAAGACAATAATATTTGCCAGATAGAATTCTTGGAAGGTTTAGAGGTCACACATGTACACCTCTGTGAAGGTCTGACTAGTGGAGGGAATATTAATGTTCATTTCCCCTTTCCTACACTAGCTTGGCAAATCATACCAGTCCTGACCTTGAAATGAGATTTTCGTTCTTAGTTTGGAAAGGGGCAATAATTTCTGGAGTCTTTTCTCCATTTCCAAAGCAATAACGATAAAGAATAAAAGGAATTTCTTCTTCAGCCATTGTTCCCAGCTCCTGACTGGCTTCTGTGGAATGCCGGGTCACATGAAGCCCAGAAAGAGCAGAGTCAGTCTTCTGTTGTGATGCCCACAGAAGAGGCCACTGGAAAGATTCATCACACACACACACACACACACACACACACACACACACACACACACACACACACAGTACACATAGCCACTCATGTAGGTCAACTTCTTTGTTGATTTATATGTTCCCCTTTTGATTTGCACACTACAGAAAACACCCAATGTGATGCATGTAGGTAAATTTAGATTTTTAATATTGAGAAGAAGCTAAACGATGCGTTTTCATTTGCTTCTCAGCATTTTGGATAAGATCAACTATGGAAAATTAGCTCCAGAAGGCTGACCTGACCAAAGACAGAAAAGGTCATAGGACTAGGGAGTCAGGGAGACCTTGGCAAGTATCTACCACCAAGGCTGAAGACTGAAGAGGAGGCGGAACGCCCATCATTTGGAAAATGATTGCTTATATGGATAACTTTCAAAATGTGCCACTTTATGTAAAAGACTTAGATATACCAAAAAGAAAAATGGGGATTTGTTATGCTCACTTTGGTGATCATAACTACTAGAAAATTTCAGTAACACTTTTTTGCCCTTCAAGAAGTATTTGTTGCTGGACCTGGCCTGTGATCTCAGTTATTCAGGAAACAGGGGCAGGAGAATTCCAAATTCTAGATCAACTCAGGTTATAGAGTGAATTCAAGTTCAGTCACGGCCATTTCTTGAGACCCTGTATATATAAATATTTAAAAATAAACAAGTAAAGACAGGACTGAGTGTATGTGTGTGGTCCCGTGCCTGTGGTGTATACATGATGTCACGGGTTTAATCTCTAATACAGGGGTGGGGTAGGGAAGGTTGCTAAACAAGCATGTGAGTCTTCAGCTCCCTGAAGACGTTGCATGCCTTATGGTGCTTTAAAGCACTAACTTAGTAGATGGCTTTGCCACTTTACATGGTTTATCCTGATTTTGATTAATGAATATGGTGAATTTCCAGAGGAAGGTTGATGTTTGTATCTGAAGGAAATCCACATGGCTGTTGAGAGCATCTCTGTTTATCTCTACTGCTTTACTTTCTCTTGTCCTCTTCCAATCATTTGCTGTGTTTCTATTTCCCCTTGTTCTACCCGTCCCCGCTTATCCTGGATCCAGGAAACTGGTTAGCATGCTATAGCTGGGTGTGCTACCTCTTTGACAAGAACTGCTTTCCTGTTGACTAATAAGCATTAGGCTTTGTAACTAGGTGCCAGCCTTTCATCAGCTACATAAGGGTTCATGCTTTCCTGAAATTTCATAGTTCAACATGACTCCACAGAGTACCCAAAGCACCAATTTGGATCCATACAATTGATTGGTTCCTTCTGATCCAGGAACACAGATTTTCTCCAAGTGCATCTCTTAATGCATTGCTCTATATCACAATGGTGCCTTGAAAGTGTTTGTGGTATACTGTCTAAGCTTGCATGCTCAAATTGAATTCTTTAGATAGACAGACAGATACTGTAATGATATTGACCAGAGAGATAATAGTCTCACAGATCCTATAAAAAATGCACAACAAAATTATTTATGAAACATACTTTACTGCCGAAAGAATCTTAGTTTGGACAATAATCCTTAGTTTAACAGAGTCAGTCTTCCCTTTGAAGGCATGTCAGCTAGACAGGACATTAAACTTGGGATGCACTGAACTGAGAACAGGACCCCCATTGAAGGAATCAGAGAAAGGACTGGAAGAGCTTGAAGGGGCTCGAGACCCCATATGAACAACAATGTCAACCAACCAGAGCTTCCAGGGACTAAGCCACTACCCAAAGACTATACATGGACTGACCCTGGGCTCCAACCTCATAGGTAGCAATGAACAGCCTAGTAAGAGCAACAGTTGAAGGGGAAGCCCTTGGTCCTGCCAAGACTGAACCCCCAGTGAAGGTGATTGTTGGGGGGAGGGCGGTAGTGGGGGAGGATGGGGAGGGGAACACCCATATAGAGGGGGAGGGGGAGGGGTTAGGGGGATGTTGGCCCGGAAACCGGGAAAGGGAATAACAATCGAAATGTAAATAAGAAATACTCAAGTTAATAAAGAAAAAAGGAAAAAAAAAAGAAATTGAATTAAAGAGATCAGTGTTGTGGTTTTCTCATGGGCTGTTGCGGAAGCAATAAGAGAATTTCCTTTTCCTGTTTAGGACATTCATACCGGAATTATCTGTCACTACATGTGTATGCCTCAGTTTCACATATGTGCACATCATAGTTTTACATTTCCTCTAGTTTTTGGTTTTACTCCATGGTGCTGATTTTTGTAAAATAAAACAAAGAATTTATAAACACGGAAAAAAAATAAACTTGGGATGCAGTGATGAACCTGGATGGTAGTTTGAGATCATGGGCTTTGGGTTCAAATCTGTCTTTATCTTAAGTTTCTTGCTGTTTCTAAAGTCCAGTTCCTCAACTGTAACTGTAGACACAGAACAGTGACCATCTGCTTGGTTTGCAAAGCAGTTAGCATAATCTCTAATGTACTAGATAATATACTCCTTTTAGTAATAGTAATGTAATAATAACTCTTGTAATAAAACTCTTGTAAAAATGGCCAGGTGACCATTTTTTTTGATACAGATCCAAAGATACAGAAACAGATCCAAAGTGAAGGTGTTGAGCTATATTTCTGTGAATGAATGACATGGAAACTCATGGATTTCAGTTTAAATACAAATTTAGAGTTTCTTTGGAGGCTTTTATTTATTTGGGGTGCTATCAATCTTCCAGTTCATATTGATGCACCAACACTTTTGACCTTTTGTTTTCTTTTTTTTTTTCTTTTTTTTTTTTTCGAAGCTGGGGACCGAACCCAGGGCCTTCCGCTTCCTAGGCAAGCGCTCTACCACTGAGCTAAATCCCCAACCCGACCTTTTGTTTTCTAACTGCTACTCTTTTATTCATGCCCTGCATTTCAAGTGAGAATTATTCACAATCTCATTGATGTAATAGATATACATTTCATTTTCTTCCCAACTTTTGTTTCTGCAGGGACAATCCCGTGGGAGGGAAAGCTAAACCTTCAGAGGGGCAGACACCCCTGGGAAGCCAGAGGACACTACACTGCCCACATTTCTGACTCCAGAGGAAAACACCTAACGCCATCTGGGACCCCTGTGCACAGGGGCCTGGGGGAAAAGGTGGGGCAGGCCCTTCTGGTTGTCGCCCTCACGGAGAGCTCAAACACAGCCCCCAAGGAGCGACTTCAGCCCCAGGATCAGAGGTAAGACCAACTTTTCTGTTCCAAGTGATCTGCCTGGTGGACTCAGGACACACGCCCACAGGAACAGCTGAAGACCAGTAGACAAGAAATACTACACGCCTGAAAGCAGAACACTCTGTTCCCATAACTGGCTGAAAGTAAACAGGAAAACAGGTCTACAGCACTCCTAACACACAGCCACTGTCAGAAATAGCAGAACAAGGTAACACCAGAGACAACCTGATGGTGAGAGGCAAGTGCAGGAACCCAAGCAACAGAAACTAAGACTACATGGCATCATTGGAGCCCAATTCTCCCACCAAAGCAAACACTGAATATCCAAACACACCAGAAAAGCAAGATCTTGATTTTAAATCACATTTGATCACGATGATGGAGGACTTCAAGAAAGACATAAAGAACTCCCTTAGAGAAATGCAGGAAAACATAAATAAACAAGTAGAAGCCTATAGAGAGGAAATCACAAAAATCCCTGAAAGAATTCCAGGAAAACACAATCAAACAGTTGAAGGAATTAAAAATGGAAATAGAAGCAATAAAGAAAGGACACAGGGAAACAACTCTGGATATAGAAAACCAAGGGAAGAGACAAAGAGCCATAGATACAAGCATCACCAACAGAATACAAGAGATAGAGAGAATCTCAGGAGCAGAAGATTCCATAGAAATCATTGACACAACTGTCAAAGATAATGTAAAACAGAAAAAGCTACTGGTCCAAAACATACAGGAAATCCAGGACTCAATGAGAAGATCAAACCTAAGGATAATAGGTATAGAAGAGAGTGAAGACTCCCAGCTAAAAGGACCAGTAAATATTTTCAACAAAATCATAGAAGAAAATTTCCCTAACCTAAAGAAAGAGATGCCTATAAATATACAAGAAGCCTACAGAACTCCAAATAGATTGGACCAGAAAAGAAACTCCTCCCGTCACATTATAGTCAAAACACCAAATGCACAAAACAAAGAAAGAATATTAAAAGCAGTAAGGGAAAAAGGTCAAGTAACATATAAAGGCAGACCTACCAGAATTACACCAGACTTCTCACCAGAGACTATGAAAGCCAGAAGATCCTGGACAGATGTCATACGGACCCTAAGAGAACACAAATGCCAGCCTAGGTTACTGTATCCTGCAAAAGTCTCAATTAACATAGATGGAGAAACCAAGATATTCCATGACAAAACCAAATTTTTATTTCTAAGTCCTATTTGGCCACTAACAAAAGTTATACCCTAGTAAATGAGTTTTAGTCAGTTTGAGAGTTCCCAATTATTCTGAGGTTAGACACAAAGTTATCTTTTCATCGAGGGGTCTCTAAGATTGAGAAATTCATGGGGGTCTTGCTAACTCAAAATATTTGTGGAAAGGAGAAGAAAGAGTGAAAAGTTGTAGACATATTTCCTTGGAGTTGAATACTGGTTCTCCTTCATTTCACTAGCTTTCCTGTCTGCCAGATATATTTTTCAATTACTTGTATTGTAACAATCCATTTGACTTTTCTTTTAAATAAGGGATAAAACACCTATCTGATGGGCTTGATGTGAGGATTACATGGATTTGCAAGTAGTTAGCGTACTCTCATGTAACAAATATATTGTTTTTAGTTATTATATCAATACTTGCAAAGGTGGTGATATATATGATACATATATACATATATAATACAGCAATAAAATGAAGATTTAAATATAAGGTAAGTAATGACAACCACTTATATTATCGCCCCAAATGATTGATGTCAACAAACAGGTATCATTTAATATTGTGTACAATGTCAAGTATGGGCTACTTTTCACTTAGTCACGGTCTCTTGCCACCAAATGCCCAGTCAGACACTAGTAGAGATATGAATATGCACTGGAATCACAGGAAGAATAGTCAGCTTACTCCAAGTGAACATAAACAAAACATCAGTATACTGCCCCCCAACTCATGACCACCTTCTAGGCCATTCTATACCTCATAATAGCATATCTACCCAGCCAGTCAAAGCAGGAAGCTTGGTGTCATCCCCAAATTTCCCTACTCTTCCAAATTCAGTGAGTGATCAAATCTTGACAGCTCGCTTCACGGTCCAAATGCTCTGAGCTTTCTGCATGCCCTCGGTCTACACACAGACCTCCTGCTTCACAGCTGTGCCCCAGCCAACCCTTTCTGTTCATTCTTACTTTCTTGTCTCCACTATCACAGTCACTTTTCCCAAGTTACCTTTTGAAAGGTAACTAGATGCTTTTTATTCCCTATACTGATATTCCTCCATGACCACTGCTCTCCCACCAGAGTCTCCACTGTGGCTATCTGGGTCATTGCTCAGTTATTCTATCCTTATAAATATTTTGGACAAAGCATTTTCTTAAGATTTAGCCGCATTTTCAGTTCTACTTCACTGGACTCAGTAATGACTTAAATTGTTATAAATTAGAACATTCCAGAGCACAAGACAACCAGGTAATGAGAGAGTCAAAAGCCTTGTGTTGCTTCCAGAAGTTTAGGCACTTAAAGGAAAACAAAGAAGAAAGAGATTCTGAGGCATTTCCCTTCTTTTTCCCAATAGAAACAAAGCTACCCACCTTGTCATAATAGCATAGCTACCCAGCCAGTCTGGGTACCAGATATTCCGCCCGCCAAGTCAGACTAGCACAGCTGAGTTTACAATGGAAGGCAGGGCTTGCTGTGCAGCCACCTTCACATACAAGATCTGAAAGCCGCTCAAAGCTCAGGCCTTGTCATTCCAGGAGTAGACGTTGTTTTTAATGACTCCAGCCATGTTGCCCCACCATCCACAGAGTGGGAGTAAGCAGGACAGAAGGGCAAAGGGGAAGGAGCAGGTAAAAGTACTGTAGGGAGGAAGAATGGCTGATGTTTTCTGCACGCTCACTCATTCCATAAATATTTATTAGGCATCTGCTGCACACCAGGTCTGTGTCCTGGACCTTGACCTAGGCATGGGTCTTGAATAAAATTCCACTGACCTGTAGAATAGTCTGTCTACAGACATTCAACACACAGCTTAATTGCTTCCAGGCGAATGCCCTACTGAGCCTACTCTGCTCAAGTTTTGAGTTAGAATATGTATCAGATTTTCATTTTTTACATTACGTCTTCAGCATTGTGTATTCAATAGCTGCATGAAAGAAAGAGAGGTCCCTAACTGACACCTCAAAACCTAACATTTGGATGAAATAAGTTTAATTCATGAATTTATCAGGATTGCTATCAAAAAGCTTGTTTAACAAAAAGTCTAAGTGAGCTGGACCTAGAACTGATTTTCCTTTCTTCCTTCTTCCTTCCTTCCTTTCTTTGTCTGCAGTAGAAATTTGTCCACTATAATGGGACAATTTAAATGCATAACTGTTAAAACAAACTCCTTAAACTGTTCCCTGCATGCCCTAGCATTCATCCCCTCGACTGGTAAGACATCAATTTTTCATAAAATACTGTATAACTGAAAAGGAGACATTTAAAGGAGAGGGAAAAATTGAATCTGCTGTTTCAGCTCTGGCTCTGAGTCTGGGTGGTTTATAAAGTGATCAACTGGTTGGGTGACAGGAAGAGGCAAGCCTCACTTCGCAGAGCTCGCAGGCTGATCTCCAATTTCTGACATTTTCCCTTCCTTAGGCTCCTTGGCTGTTCGTCCATTCTCACAGGCGTCTCTTGTGAGGCAAAAAGGAGCTGTCTATATGGCAAAGTCTTCACCATGGTTTATCTACTTCCACAGACAGCCCTTGCCTGCAGCCCAGGCTGGTAGGTTGGGTCAGCACAAGCACTGTTGTATTCTATGTAATTTAATACCCATGCTGCACTCCATCTTGGTAATGGGGAAGAAAGGTGAGGATGTTGGGTTATTTCTTCAAAGGCTCTTCTTAATATGTTCATGTTTACAGGAGTGGAAGGGTGGTTTGCTTGCTTGCTTGCTTGCTGTTTTGTTTTGGTTTTTAGATTGTGTATTTTTTATTGAAAATAGATTTTTTATATAATATGTTCTGTTTGTGATTCCACTCCCCCTCCCGCCCAGATCCTCCCCATCTCCCAGGTCCTTCCCACCTCCCTAGCCACCCACATCCATACCCTTTCTTTCTCAATCTCATTAGAAAACAAACAGGTATCCAACAAATTAATAATAATAATAATAATGATGATGATGATGACACTGATGATGAAAACTAACCAGAATAGATATAAACAAAATAAAACAGAAAAAAAAGAACCAAAGGGAAACATTTTTAAGTGTGTGCACCGCAGTGTCTTCAGGTTGGTATCCGTGACCTCTTCCCCATTTGTAGAAATACTTAGAGTAGGATAAGATAACACAGGACCTCCAGGGAATGACCTCTGGCTCTTTTTGTTTTGTCAGCAATAGATGATCCCCTTCCCTGTCTCAAAAAAGAATGTCACAATATCAAAAAACAAAATCTTATTCTTGTTCAGGGCAGAGTAGAGTTTATTTTGATTTTGAATAAAAACAGATGGCTAAAAAGTTATAACAAGCTTCAAAATCAAAGCTACTCACAGGAAGCAACTACTTTAATATTGTCCTGAAGTATAATTTCTGCTGAATATTATTTATCTTTCAGAGTTGGAAAACCACTCTACCCTAAATGAGCCATTATCTATTGTATTCTTTGAAAGTCACTTGTGTCAAAGCCCAGGCAAGGATCACAAGACAAGCTTAGTCCAAAATGTCAGCCTCGTGCCTCTTTTTTTCTGATAGAAGTAAATCTTTTACTTCTATAGCATAGAGTGCATTTACAAAACATCAGTCAAGTGTTGAGACACAAAATAAACCACTCGTGATTGTCCTACTTCCCCATACTGTAGAGGCTTGTTCCCAGCCTTAGCAGGTCTACAACGACAAGTGCTTATTGAGCAGTTACTGCATAATAGGTCTTCTTAGCCTCCATGATATATGTCAGTAAATGAACAAAACTAGTAACTGTCTTGTACCTGTGTTCTAGAGGAGGGTCAAATAATGTGCATGTTGCATACATTAATATAGCTTTGGTCATTTGAATAGGAATGGCCCCCAAAGACTCATGTGTTTGAATGCTTGGCCCATTAGGAATGGTACTATAAGGAGGTGTGGCCTGGTTGGAGTAAGCTTGGCCTTGCTGGAGGAAGAGTATCACTGTGGACGTGAGCTTTGAGGTTATCCATGCTCAAGCAGTGCTCAGTGTGACACACACAGTCTCTCCCTGCTGCCTTCAGATCAAGATGTAGAACTCTGTCCTCAGCATGTTGACCTGTACCTTCCACACTTCCTGCCATGGTGATACTGGGTTAAATCTCTGAAATTGTAAGCCAGCCCCAATGAAATGTTTTCTTTTATAAGAGTTGCCTTGTTCATGGTGCCATTTCACAGCAATGGAAACCCTAAGACACGTCCTATTTAGAGCAGGGTGAGAGTACCAAGAGCATTATTAATAAGGCAAGACTGTCAGAGACAAGGGGATATTTGCATCAAAGGTCATTATCTATGCAGATATTTAGAGATGAATCTTCTAAGCGGAAGGCGCAACCAGTGAAAGGTCCCAAGGGGACGTGTGCCTGGGGTCTGCAAAGGACAATGAACAGACAGGAGGAGCAAGGAAAAGAATGCAGGCTGCAGTGGGTAGGAGGGCTGGCACCAAGAGATAAGGAGCCAGTTGGAATTTGGAACAAAGTGGTAACTGGCCGACTAAAATTCTAAGCAACCTTCTGGGCATTGTGTCAAAACCAGATGACAGAGTCAGCAAAGAGACCAATTCAGAGACCATTAGACTTCCAGCAGCGGTATAGCCCAGAGCCTAGCTATGTTTTTGGGAAGATGAGTTTGTGTCCTTAAAAAGGCTTCTGGGTGGATTGTATGTGGACCGAGTATGGGTGGATCTCGAGAGAAACTAGTCAAGTACGATGCTAATGTTTTGGACTAAATTAACAGATTTTCTAAAATGAAAAGCTCCATATAACTAGAAAGTTTGCATGCGATGCACAAGGCAGCCATTGGTTCTAGATGAGGAATGGGACTCGGGTTCAAATGGCAACGGTCTCCGCACGTGTGGCTCACTATCCACCTGGCCCACGCAGAATTTGCCTAAAGCCCTTGTTTATGTTTTATTAATCCACTCCTTGTGTAACTTTCAGCATCAACTGCCTTCCATGACCACCCTCACACGAGAACACTCGTAAACAAGCAGGAGTAAATTAAATGCCTCCTTGTAAATCCAGTTCATGAGGCAGTTAAAATTTGCCCACATGAAAATCACACTTATATGGTAAATTTACAGCATTAAAGTGACTTAACTAGCAAGTGCTGCTTAGTCTGTTATAAACTATCTTGGTCTCTGTTACCCCATGCATAAAGTATCTTTTAACTAGAGCATGATCTGTGACTTTTGAGAGATTAGGTAAGCAAATGGTTTGGGTTTTGGAGTCAGATCAGGAGGAATAAAAGCCTGGCAGGTTACAAACTGTGGCAATGCTAAACCTCACTTTTGCCTCTGTATCCTTGGGGCAACAATTCCAACTTGCTTGGAACGTGCAGCGATTTGAAACTACATATATAAAGATTGGACTTTGGTAGATCCCAGCAAACAGAGATGCTATCATAGCCTGTATTATGCAAATCAATGGCTATTATATATTGCTATGTTTTAATGTTGATGATTATATATGAACACATTCTTCATATGATGTAATCACAACACCAATGATACAACAATGTCATGTAGTGGATTCAAAGCAGAATTAATTTCTTTTTTAAATCAGAGTGAGTTCAGTTTTGGTAGCCCATATATTGCTACTGGTTGTGACGGAAAGGAGACAGATAAATGAAAAACATGTCAGCCTTAAACACCTCAGCAGTTGATGGGAAACAAGGCAACTGACAGCTGCTTCCCTTTGTGGTGATCTTGGAAGAATGAGAATACAGAGGAAGATTATCTGCCAGAGACCCAACATAAATATAATTTGTATCACCAGCCACCCCAGGTTTTAGAACTAATCTTTACAAATTACTTCAGAAACATTTATCCCAGAAGGCTTCTTGACTCAGCATTTTAAAGGAGGTTGCGGTTTAAAAATTTCCTTCCTTGGAGAGTCAGATTTCTTTAAGACAAATCAGCTGTGCACCAGTGAAAGGTCACATATTCAAAAGATATGGGCAGTCCAAATTAGACTCAATGGGCTAAATAAAAAAAGAAGACACAGTGTTGAGTGGGTAGGAAAGAAGGATTGGATCTGGAAAGAGTTTGGAAAGGGGAAGATATGATCAAAACACATTATACAAAATTCTCAAAGGATATATATTCTCAAAGAATATATATATATATGTGTGTGTGTGTGTGTGTGTGTGTGTGTGTGTGTGTGTGTGTATTCTTTTTTACTTTTTTCCTGAAACAGTAACTGTTAAACTGGATACCAGGTAATTTAAACCCACATTCTAGGCATCAATCTCACAGTTACAAAATGCCAAGATGTGTGTCTTTTTAGCAAAAGACCCAAGGGAGGCTCTTGGGAAGATTTACGGTGTTCATAGAACTCTCAACTTGTGATGTGATTTTCTTGGAAAAGATGAGGGAAAGCATCTAACTTCAGGTGTCATGGACAAGTGGAAGACCTGGTCCACCAGGCAGGCATGGTGCTGGCATCATCCCAGATGTTGTCTGGCCCACCTGACAAGGTGGATGCTATAAAAACTGAAGCTGGGAGAGACTAGGTAAGAAGTCCTCCTCTGCCTCTCCCACACTTGGGACTCTGAGGTGAGAACACAATCTACTGCTTTCTCACAGGACTTGCTGAACCCCGGGTTCTCACAGACATACGACTGCCTCTCTCCTTCTCCTGTCCATTTCCCAGGAGATCAGGCAGCTTTTCTTTCTGTCATTTGGTTGGGACCTACAGTGCCACTAAAGTGGCTAGCTGTATTCTGAATCACAGAAATAAGTTTACCCTGCCAAAGGCTAGAGAAGTCTCTCTTATAGACATACCCAGGCACGTCATGGTAGATTGTACTTACTAACAGAGGACTAGTAATTGGGTGATTCTAATCTTCAGACTCCTATGAAAGCTCTAAAAACCTTTTGGGGGAAATTAAAACCCGCTCGTTCCAGTAATTACAATTGATATGACTCCATTTTATGCATCAGCGTTTAACCACTGCAGGCTATAAAATCATTGGCTAATGAAAAGGACAAGCCTAGGTTTTGATTTATTGTCTCTGCTATCAGGGCCGACCACGGCCACCTTTACAAATGTATAAACAACCACCATGAAGGTTTAATGTGCTTTGATCAGAGGTCCCCATTGTCCGTGCCCTGGAGATGAAGCTTGGTATGCCCGAACTCGTGTAATTAAAATCCTTCCACTCAGAAGAAAAGCAATTCAGTTATCAACTAATTTATGAAAGCTGCAGGAAGACTCTTCAACCACCAGCAAGAGCCTCAGCAGGAATTCCGACTCAGGCAGGGGCATTATTAATCGGCTCCATGACTTTAGAGGTACTGACTTTCAGGACGTTAAGCCCTCTTGAAAGGCTGCGTTTAGGTGTCAGTAACCAGATGCTGGCTAATGGCTAAAACTCCCAGCATTATTTTCAATTACCTGCCTTCCTGCCTGCGTACGTTGAAACAAAGTTGTAGACTGTGGTTAGGCATTTTTTTCCCCTTACTTCCAATATTTTATGGACATAGGTCTATAGACGATCAGGAACTAACTGAAAACAAAAACGAAAAGCAGATTGTGTGCTTGACTGGTGAAAGCCAAAGACATAGGCATGTCCAGGAAGAAACATTGGCAGAACATGAGCTAGCCCTTCTGTTCTTTGGTGACTGGAAAGTAGGATTCTCTTTGGGGACAAATTGGAGTTGTCCAGCTTGAGATCAGGTAAGTGCTGGGTGTGTACAGAGAATGGGTTATTTGGATGACACAGGTTCTGTCTTTCAGAACTCTTCATTCCACTTTCTTTAAGCCAGCTGACCAAGTGGCTCATTTACATCCAAACCCCAGTAAGCAAGACTGCTCCTTAGTCACTCGAGTTAAGGCTCCGAAGAAGAATAAAGTAAGAATCGAAGAATTTTAGACAACTTTGAAGACTTAACTTTGATATATTACTACGGAGTAGTTAGCCTCTGATGAGAAAACACAAGTTCATAAAACTAACCAGTGGCCACCCCTAAGAACTATATGTGTCAAACACTTTTTAGTGATTGCTGTACTCTCTCGACTCTTTCATAAATGTCCTCCTCTCAGATAGCAACATCAGCGTTGAGTCTAAATTTCAGCGGGAACAGAAATAGCAAGAGCTAGGTCCATAAATGATGGTGCATGAGCTCAGGGGTAGCACAGAACCCGCAGGCAGGCGGTGCACACTGGTAGTGCAGGCCTAGAGAGGCGCAGAGTGGGAGGTGATCCAGGCAAAACTGCAAATTTGGCACTTGGAAAAGATGAAAGAGAATGGCAGGTGCCCACCTAGGAGACCGTGGGGCTCTTAGTAAGAGTTCTTTCAAAATCTCATTTCCTTCACCTTGGGTCTGAGGGAAGAACTAACAAATCAAACAAGGCACCAAACTGGGAGCTCCTGCACTTTCTATAGAAAAATGAAGTGGTTCCCAGACAAAGGGTAAAGATGAAGGTTTTTCCAGGGAATCAGGTGGCCACTGCTTTTGACAGATGATTTTGGAGGCAGGAGCCAGTGACTTTGTCAGGATGAGGAAGTGTGGGACCAGACCAGAAATGTGAGTTCCTTAGAAAATCCTTGTTACTAGGGCGACTTCTGGTGATGCCTGTGAGGCATGCACATTGCACCTCCTGTTGCCTCATTTTTGTATGGGTCATACGTCTCTGTCTATGCCACTTTTGCATCCTCCAGAAAAGTTTTTTTATATGTATGCAGCTTTCAGCGACTTTTTTTTTTTAAATCTTTATTAACTTGGGTATTTCTTATTTACATTTGGATTGTTATTCCCTTCCGATTTTCGGGCCAACATCCCCCTAACCCTCCCCTCCTTTTCTATATGGGCTTCCCTCCCCATCCTCCCCCACTACTGCCCTCCCCCAACAATCACGTTCACTGGGGTTCAGTCTTGGCAGGACCAAGGGCTTCCCCTTCCACTGGTGTTCTTACTAGGATATTCATTGCTACCTATGTGGTCAGAGTCCAGGGTCATTCCATGTATAGTCTTTAGGTAGTGGCTTAGTCCCTGGAAGCTCTGGTTGCTTGGCATTGTTGTACATATGGGGTCTCGAGACCCTTCAAGCTCTTCAGTCCTTTCTCTGATTTCTTCAGCGGGGGTAAGTAATCCCCCTATAGCGAAACACTGCACAGAAATACCTTGGTATTTCTCTTCTGGTGAGCTAGTTGTCAATTGGTCTAGTCATGAGAGAATTGTGAGAGAATTGTTGGTCACATTTCAAACCATGTGGAAGAAGAATCACATCAAAGTTTATTTTTTCTTTGACATCATTAAACAGCTCCCCTGTTTTATGTCAAACCAGATTTAGACTTAGCCTAAGTTTCTCTTAAATACTTTGGCTCACTTTCAGTCTTCCTCTGTGGGTTCTGTCAACCTCCGTGGTGTATTTTCCCCATTCCATCAAACTCGTCCTGTTTAAATGTACCAAACTAGGAATTTTCTAGTACTAAAATTATTTCAAACTACTGTGCTATGGTGTATGTACTCTCTCCATGAAATCTGCTCGATTTGAAGAAGTATTGTCTTTGGACAACCTGATGCGGCCCCACATTGCCTCTTACTGTGGGATGTACCAACCCTCTTGAGGGATGCCCCCAAGGCACTGTGCCTGGATTCGCCAATGTTTATGCCACGATTATCTGCCATTAAAGACTTTATTTTGTCATCTGCTTCATACTTGAACTCTCTTGAGGATGCTCACTTTTTTCTATTCAGTGCTTTGCCGTAGAAATGAGAGAGGAACCACATGAAGGTTTGAAAATGTTCAGTAGCCATATATGAAAATCTAAATATAGAGAGCAAATTAATTTTAATAACTTCTATATAATTTAGTGACATAGTAGAACATTACTTTTAAATATATAATTAGTTAAGATGTAATTTAGAGTGAAAAGTCTTTTTTTCCATACTAAGTGTTCAAAATCCAATGAATCTTGCATACCTAGAGTACATGTCAGTGTAGACAAACCATAGCTGAAGTATTTAAAAGTCACATGTGCTAAGTCACCACCATGTTGGGATGCACAATTGTCTTCTATTGGTTTGATACATGCATTGACTCAGCAGTCATGCCGGCACTTAACAATATGACAATTAATCTTCCTGTGCTTCTACATGCTTCTCTCTGACACGTGGGAAATGCAGCTTTCTTAAAAGCCACTTTGCTTTCAGGGACCCTAATTTACTCAGTCCTTTTCTATGCATTTGTCTGCCTTCTTCTTTCTCTCTTCTCTCTTAAAAGTCTTCAGTTAAAAGTGTTTTTGCCTGCCCATCACCTCCTCAGCCCCTCCCACTTTCCTGTTTGCTTTCTTTCAGGTCTTCTGATTTGCAGAGTCCCGGGCATGTGTACAAATCAGCTCTACCTTTCCTGTATCTAAACACTTAAGGTTCCACATCAACAGTTGAATAAAACATTCTCATTGCTCTCTCTCTCTTGTCAGACACACATTCAAAATATTGGAAATATTGAAGTTTAGATGCAGCTACATTTTTGAATGTTCTATTAATAGTCTGGTAATATTGGAAGAATAACAAAACTGAGTAATGTCCTGATAAGAATGTTTATTAGTGCAACCACCATAGGACCCATATGAGTCTTTCCTTCATTTTATTGTGACAGACTGACCTCAGCCTTGCTCTGAAGCAAGGATGATTCTGAACTATTCTTCTCGCATCTACCTCCCAAGTACTGCTATTATAGGCACACATCCATCTGAAAGCAGGTTCTTTGGAAACCAAACCCTGAGAACAGAATTACAATATGACCTAGAAATCATGTTTGGAGGTTTGGAATCAGCAATTTTAAGATACATCTTCACCTCTGTGTTCATTGTGGTGTTACTCACAATAGCAAAAGTGTGGAATTAACCCAAATGTCCATTGATGGAAGGATTTATAGGGGACTGTTACAGACATAGTGGGATATTTTTTGGCCTTTAAGAATAAATGTCCTCACTTGGGACAGCAAGGGTGGATGTCACTGTGGTTATGTTAGTTATGGACACTAAAATCCCAATTTCACATAAGCTTTTCATAGCACAAATATTGTCACTCTTTTGATATTTTTGAAAAACTATTTTGAAAAGTAGAGAAAAATGTAGAGCTTGTGTAGGTTTGATTAGGTCCTCAAATTAGTCATTGCTGACCAGAAATGAATGGAAATTTGTTTCAAAGTATATCAGGCTTGAATGTGTTATAAAAATGGAAAATAAATGCAAAATAATTTTGTGTATAATTTTTTGTGCTAAGCTGGTTATAGAGGCATATGCTTACAATGCTCCAGTGAGTGTGAGGTGAAGGTAAGAGAGTCAGGAGTTATAGGCCATCCCTGGGTGCATAGGCGTTAAGTCAAAGCCATTCTTGGTTACACAAAACCCTGTTCAAAACCCTGTTGAAACACTCTAAATAAATAAACAAACAAATAAATAATTATTCTCATTATGTAATATTAAAAAACTATAAAAAATAGAAAGATATACACATCAGCCAATAAATATAAAAAATTAACCCAAAATTACTTAAATATTTCAGAGTGCTCAGCTCCTATTTCATCATTATAATTCTTAGATCGCGATGAATAGTGACTCAAACACAGGCTACTTTCTACAGTTTTTGAAATTGAAAGCCTTTGTTCTAAGCTCCTTCTGTTCATTTCTTAGTTCTATTTACAATTTGTACACTCAAGAAATACAGCACAGTTTATTTTAAGACTAATCTTTTTCCCTGTCCTAGTTAATTTATACTCAGCCTAAGAAATTAGAGATAACATCTCTTAATACTGAAAAAAATTATTTAGAATGCTTAGATGGTAATATTTTATATTTCTTTGATCAGTATTAATACATTCATTTTGATCATTTACTCCCATAAATTTCAAACATACACGGAATGTCATTTGTTATAAAGTTGCACAACAGAGTATCTTAAGATAACAACTGTTTTATCCAATGACAAACAATTAACACAGGTAAATGATGGTGAAACTCCAGATATTTCACCACTATGTTACTTTACAAAGCATTTCCACATACCATTTATTTTTATTTTTAAAGCTCTAAGGTATGGGCAATGGCTTGTCTATGATCTTTTCCTGTGCTTAGTGCCTCTGCCCATCAGTTAGTGACAGGCTACTTAGATGAACTAGAACAGGCCTTCATCCAAGAAGCATTCTCAGCCTTTTCTCTAGCAGAGTTAGATATATTACTATGGTATGAAAAACAGACTTCACAGTTACTCATCAAACCTACTCAGCTTTTAAAGGTAAGTCAATGTTCTGACTTCAGCATGATCAACAGACTTCATAGTTACTCACCAAACCTACTCATTTACCTTGGTAAGGTTAAGCTCACATCTGCCGATTATGTGCTTTCAAGAGTGAGGACCACAATTTCTTCATCTTGGAGTCTTCTATAGCCATGATCATGTATGGAAGGCAATATGTATTCAGGAGATACATGACCAATTCATTTTTGTGTTCAACATATATTATCAAGTGTAGGGAGCCATTCTGAGCTATACAGTCACAAAGGATGTGGGAGAGGGTGTGGTGGCAGTCCCAAGATGGCATCCGGGACTGCAGCTAAGTCTCATGACCAGCACCTGACTTCCTCACACACCTGAAACTAGCCACGTCCATTGTGAGAGCTGCGCAGGTGCACATGATGCAAGATCAGGCCATGTGACGTGGACCTATGAACTGAGATTATGCAGTCTGGACGGAGGAGGCAGAGTTGAGGGAGGATATAAGGGAGTGTGCTCGGGGGCTGGGGAGAGAATGAAGGAAAGAAAAGATATTGTTGCTGCTTACATGCTAAAAGGTTCCGGAAAAAACTGCTTTGAGAAGAACTTCGTGGTGTCTCTCCTTTCCTGCTGGTCGGGGTTGGAAGCGACAATTAAGTGCTTTGTTTTATCTTTTAGGGGTGATAATTGGTGTGGGGAATACAAAAGTAAACAAAATAGAAAAGTCCGTGTTTTCATTCACTTCATTCTAGCAAAGAAAGTGAGAGAATCAGTCAGAGATAGCCACAGGAACTGAACTAAGAAGAGACAGAAAGACAGGTAAATAGACAGATGTAAATCATTCATAATAGATAAATACACACATATGATAGTCTAATGATGAGGAATGATAGATGAGTAGATAGATAGATAATATAGATAGACAGAGATAGATAGATGATAGATAGATAGATAGATAGATAGATAGATAGATAGATAGACATCATAGATAAACAATTGACAACAGGCATACATGATAGTAAATTTAGGCAAATTAGATAGATGATAGACAAATGCAGATAAATTATAAGTGCTAGAGAAATGTAAATTATAAATGGTAGATATAGGTAGGTAGACAGA
Organism: Rattus rattus; assembly: GCF_011064425.1. NCBI lineage: Eukaryota > Metazoa > Chordata > Mammalia > Rodentia > Muridae > Rattus > Rattus rattus. The sequence continues at coordinate 87,143,238 of NC_046156.1, forward strand.
CAAAAACATTATAAATTTACTCCTGGGTTCATGGACATGAAGATATGCCACCATTTGCCACCTTAAGCTAGAGAACCTAGAAAAGCGACTATGTAATTTAGTCCAATGCCTGAGAATCAAAGTGATAATGGGGCATATACCCAAAAGATGCTTCAACATATGACAAGGACACCTGCTCCACTGTGTTCATAGCAGCTTTATTTATAATAGCCAGAAGCTGGAAAGAACCCAGATGTCCCTCAATAGAGGAATGGATACAGAAAATGTGGTAGATTTACACTATTAAAAACAATGACTTCATGAAATTTATAGGCAAATGTATGGAACCAGAAAATATCATCCTAAGTGAGGTAACACAGTCACAAAACACATATGTTATGAACTCATTGATAAGTGAATATTAGGAAAAAAGCACAGAATATTCATGATGCTACTTACAGATCATATAAAGGTCAAGAGAAAGGGAGACCAAAGTGTGGGTGCCTCAGTCCTACTTAGAAGGAGGAACAAAATCAGGGGAGGTTGAGGGAAGGAGGAACTTGTGAGGAAGAGAGGAGGAGGAGAGGAAAAAGGTGGGTAGGATTGGGTGTGAGAGGAGATGGGTGGGTTGTACAAAGGGTCAGGAAATTGAACAGAGGTGTGCAGCAATAGGGGTTAGGGAACTGGGTGTAGCCACCAGAAAGTCCCAGATGCCAGAAAAGCAAGAGGTTCCCAGGACCCAACGGGATGGCATTAGCTGAAATACCCAACAAAGGGGAGGGAGAATCTGTAGAGATGGTATCCAGAGGTTAGGCATGGCCCCAGGTTGAAGGATGGGGCAACCCACCCTTCTCAAAATTTTAACCCAGAATTGCTCCTGTCTAAAGGAAATACAGAGATAAAGAGTGAAGCAGAGACTTAAGGTCATCCAGAGACTGCCTCACCTGGGGATCCATTCCAACCAAACATAGACACTTGCTGATGCCAAGAAATGCTTGCTGACAGAAGCCTGATATGGATGTCTCCTGAGAGCCGTACTAATACAGATGCGGATGTTTGCAGCCAACCATCATACTGAGCACAGGGAGTCCAATGGAGGAGTTTGGGGAAGGACTGAAGGAACTGAAGGGGTTTACAACCCCATAGGAAGAATAACAATATTAACCAACCAGACCCCCCAGAGCTCCCAGGGACTAAATTGCCAACCAAAGAGTACACATGGATGGACCCATGACTCCAGCTGTATATGTAGCAGAAAATGGCCTTGTCTGGTATCAATGGGAAGGGAAGCCCTTGATCCCGTGAAGGCTTGATGCCCCAGTGTAAGGGAATGCCATGGCAGGGTGGGGGTAGGAGTCAAGGGGAGCACCCTCATGGAAGGAGGGGGAAGGAGAGTGAAATGGGGGCTTTTAGAGGGGAAACTGGGAAGAGGGATAACATTTGAAATGTAAATAAATAAAATAGTAAAAATTAAAAAAAAACAAAATGACAATGGTATATTTCACAACATGGAGAAAGTAATGGGAAGGAAATATTGATGTTTCTGGAGTATAAAGACTTAAGAGCCAGGAACTGTAATGTCAGAGGGCAGGAGAATATTGAGGCTCTAGATCAAGATAGGAGATAGAACTGGCCATCCTTCTGCCTTTGTACAGTCCCGAGCCCTTGAAGAGTTGGATCATTTTTCACATCACCTGTTATTCAAATTCTTTCCTCCAGAAAAGCTTTCAAAGACATGGCCAGATGTAATGGTTATTCCTTAGCTCATCCAAATCAACACAATTACTTATCATAGGCTGTAACATGGAGAACACATTTGAAAGCCTCCGGGGCATAGGTAAAGTTGAGCAAGGGAGGTTGTAAGGTTGTGAGACAGTGACTATTCAGCAAGAATCTTACAGTCAAATAAGAATTGAGGAAGGTTATATAGCAACCTTAGTCATGGAAAACTAGAGAGAAAATGAAGGAATCTAAACACTTTGTTGAAGACAGATTAGAAAGAGGGGGAAATGGGAAATAAAGGCAGCCTAGAACATTGCTGAGAAGAGTGTTTTTGCCCCACTTGGGAGCACTGGAGGTTTTGAGCATCGTATTGACATATTATATATACATATATATATATGTATTATGTATATGTATAATATATGTAATATATATATATTTCTGCTGCTAGACCTGTTAAAATAATGTACATTAGAAAACTTGATGCATGAAGGAGATATTTGCCCAAGGTCACACAACTGATATCCAGAACACATGAGACCTATGCATAGGCTTCCTGGTCTATGATTCTCTTATCGCTCACATAGAAATCGTTTTCATAAATGTGATTATGGTTTAAAGGAATGATTTAGGTTCTTTGCAAATTGCTCATTGATTATGTCTGGGGCCTGTTGAGTACTTTCAAGAAAAATCAGAAATGACATAAATCAATCCCAATATTCTAAGCAGGCAGCCCCAACATTCTTTATGTATTTAAAATGCATATGTTTTTGTGATTTTTCCAGACAGAACATAAAAATTTGAGGCCAAATTGCCCACTTTTCAGATGCCTTCCTGTGGGTCATTTAGGCACCAAAGTGTCCTTCTTAGTTTTATTTTTATAAATGACACACATCATATGAAAGAAGTTATCAGTGAATTTGAAAGTGCTTGCTGCATTCCTTTCTTTCAGAGCCAAAAAGCAAAAACCTAAACCACCATATCCTTGCATATGAGTACTCTGCATATTTATTTTTCTCCTTAGTCTGAGATTCTGTACCTACAAAAGATTGACCTGATGGTAACATTGTATCAGTATACAATTGACCACTGTGTTCTGAAGTCTGTGTTCTTGGAATGAAAATGACTATCCACCTGTATAGCTGACAGGTAGCATGTAACACAACAAAAAATCATCAGCATTGCAGCAAGGTTAAATTTCATTATTGAAAGAAGATCCCCAAATAGCACATTCACATTGTTTACCATTCCATTGGCAAAAGGATATCATAGATGATTATTAAATAAATTACTGAAATAACCAAAGTGATAGCAGTCATAGAATTTGAAGGTAAGAAGACTTGTAAATATCTAATAATTTTTCACCAAAAATAATGATCTAAAATAGTTAGAAAATTAGTTATCACTGTTGTCACACAATTATTGGAAGTAGAGAAAAAAACACTTCTGGTTTTGAACGAATATAGAATCCCAGGAAGGAAAAATCCTCTGTAGATCAGGGACATGCCAAGAGCTATCTCCAGATGCCCTAGACATGTCTAGAACTATCCCAGGTGCTCTCCTCCTCCTCCTGTTCTTGTCTCACAGCATCAGGGACCAGGGTGAAGCTTCAGTAGGATTAAGTCTTCTTCACAGTAATAATTGCTGTGTTATTTATGTGGTGTTCAGTGTTTACACAGTTTACTCATTATATGGAATCTCATTTACTTCTGTTTCAATTTGGTGTCAATCAGTTACCATGAGAGTATGATGACTAGTGTATCTGAACCTGTCCTTCTTGGCTTAACCATTGGCTGGCTCTTCAGGTCTATCTCTCACACACATATTGGATTAAGAGATAAGTCTGATTCGGCAAACAATGAACCATATAGTCTTCTACCTATGTCTCCCATCATGCCTGCCTACCTAGGACTTGCTAGGTGTGTTAGGATTTGCTTCAATTTTGTTGTTAATGTTATTGACAAAGACAGAAGGTTCTACACGGTTTTCAATTTTTGTCAATTTTTAACAAGAAATAATTTTTTTTAAAGTACGGACTTTGGCATCTTTGATTTCCTGCATTCACATTGCTTCCATGACTTATTACATGTTGCTGCCATTAGAAACATTCTATTCCTTCCTTGGTCTTCTGATTCCTAGAACAGTGTTGAGAGTGGCTTATCTCTACAAAATCATATGGCTAGTTTCTTAAAAAAATAGCATTATTATATACATGGGAAAAATGTGGTAGAGATAGAAGGAAGGTTGGGGAATGCCAAAATATGAGGCTTGCCTTGTTGAGAAGTGGTTAGTCAAGGCGTCCATGAAAACTGGGAAAGGACCAGGAGGGGAAACCAATAATCAGGAGTCTGCAAAAGGCTGTATGAAGATATGGGAAACAGGCTTGATAGTGATGATTTTAGGTGCATGTTTGATCAGGGGAGTTGTAAAGGCTCAAGATGAGAAAAGGGGAGATGTTGGAGGGGGCTCTCAGAAAGACTTCAGATTTAAGTCCCACCTCTTATAAAAGGAACATCTTATGTAGCAGACAGATCATTACAGAAAGACACAATGCATCAAAACATCAAAATGGAGGAAACACCTGGCTATGGGATGACTGAGCCTACTGATATATCAGCAACAAGGCCCCTGCATCAAAGCTCAGAGAAAATGGCAGAAAAGGAGATGGTAAGATCATAAGAGCTAGAGAACCATGGTATCTGCTGAGAGATAGTCTTCTAGACATGACAAAGAAGCTACATTCACAGACTCACAAAAATATGGTTGCCTAAATATAACCACATCCTGTGAAATGCCACAATGGAAAAGGCAAATCTCCGAAGGTCCTATCCCAAGATGAAGAGCTACAGGTTAGTTATGATTGTGAGGAAGAATTATCTTGTGGTAAATGATCCAATTCCAAGCAGTCAGCCTTAAACACATATGCATATGAACAACATAAAATGATCCCAGCAGGTTATATTATAAATGGTATAAATGTAACAATAACAATGAAAGGATAAGATGCCATGAATTTGAGGAGGAGTAAGAAGAGGGAAAGAGAAGGAAGGAAGGATGTGAGTATCATACCCATACATGATATTCTAAAAAATATAGACAAGAGTTAGAAATTTGCAATGGAAATGAAAAGAACTATCTTAGAAAAGTAAAGAGAGTAATGTACTGTCTGTCAATCAAGTTCATAAGGTGGGGAAGACACTGCAAGACAGAAAGACCTCCAGGGCCCATGAATTGGTGGAAATGGCATTACATTTCTAATAAAGTCATGGTAGTTGAAGAAATTAAGAATTTTATGTGTTATTGTAATTACTTTCTGGTTCACACAGCAGAGCTAACTTGTCCCATCATGGCAGGAAATGGATAGTGGTTAAAAGTATGTTAAATAGAGCCTGCATTTCCTAGTTGCTGTTCACATCACATAAGCAAATGTTCTAGTATGAAGATATGTGTCTACTATTCAACTGGCAGCAAGAAGATATTAACATAATTAAAATCAGGAATAAATGCCAGCATACAGCTCATAAAGCCTCCTATCAGATTGGAGCTTCTGATTGAGTGGGATTGACCATCAGAAAGATCATTTGTGGCCAGCAGCAACTTAGGGAAACTACCTGTTACAGGTAGTTACCAGAAAGAAGGGGGAAAGGGCAAAAAGCAGAGCTAATCTCAACCCTCAAACTCTTCTATCACTACCCTAAATAAGCCAGATAGCCCCCACAAGTTTCCACAAGCTCCCTAACTGTTCGGCCAGCTGGAAACAAAGCATCCAAACACACAAACACATCCAACCCTAAGAGCTATTGTTTAACGATGACAATTTTGTTATGGGAAAAACTTCTTCCCTTTCAAAGTATTTCTAAGATGCTGTTGACCCATGCAGCGTATAGGAAGACTCCCTTGCACTAGAGGCTCTGGTAGGCAGGTAGCATGGAGTTGAGGTGGCATACTTTCTACCTCATGCTGGTCAATTAAAATTCAATGGGGTTGTGAGAGACAGTTTTGGAGAATTGGAAAGGAATGTATAGACAGAGATTATTAGTAATATTGATAAAAAAATGTGAATTTAATGTTGACGTTGTGCCACAAAGGGTCAGATATTATCATTAATATTTATGGTGTGGATGCTTAATGATCAGAAAAGAGGAACTTGTGCAAGGGAAAAGACTGACTAGAAGATTTGAACCTTATTTGTTTGAATTTGATCTTTAATGTCTTACTGCTATAATCTGACTTCCATCAGGGCTAGAACGACCATTGAAAATGATGATTCTAGAAATGCATGCTGAGAACTAGTGTGGAAGATAAATTAAAGCTGAGAAAGGGATCCTTAGCAAGACATAGCAGTGACTCAGTCTAAGAACTAAAACTTGGGTGCTATGACATTTGGTAACCATGAGTTCACAAGGGTTGAGAGGTGAGATATTTATGGACATATTGGTTTACATATTATACCAGAAGGAATTCCTGAAGAATCTGTCAGCCCAGTGAAGACCTCCTAATAAGATCAACTGAACTGTGCACAGGAAACAGGAAAGCACACTTGGACTTAGGACTATCCCAGTGAATAACATTCATTAATTTGGCAAATCTTTGAAGTTCTTATCAAATCTTATCACATACCAGGGGCTGCTGGTGAACAGATAGACAAACTCCATGTTCCTGAATACTAAAGGAATAGTGATACATTGTATAGATAGATAGTGTGTGTGTGTGAGTGTGTGAGTGTGTGTGAGTGTGAGTGTGTGTGTGTGTGTGTGTGTTGAGAGAGAGAAAGAGAGAGAGAGGAAAGAGTGAGAGAGATGGAATCAGAGAATGGTGCTATTTTAAAACGTGGTTATATGCATAATAGGTTCCTGACCCTGAACTTGCATTTTCAAAGAGAAGGCTAACACATCTCAGCATACCGTTACATGACAGAATGATGCTCTAAAGTAGTCTATGCCATTTAGTTACAAGTACATGGGACTCTAAAATCAGAATATCTGTATACAGAGAAGTCAAGTCAGGACAATATGATAATATCTCACACCAGAAGACAGGCTACCTCACCTAAATCTTTCTCTCTTTAGAAAGTGGAGATGGGGATAGATTTGGCTCAACCCAAGTGCTGCCTATAACCTATGGTTAGGTGATTTTTGCTATGATACTAAGTGACAGTTTTGAAAGCCAATATGTAGAGAATGCCTGGACTCAGTAACTCATTATCTACTTTATTCTGCACTGAAATGTTTTCAGTCATCAATACAGTAGGAAGACTAAGGAAGTCAATAGTCACCTTCTCCTTCAGTCCTGTAGAAACTTGTATTGTGCATGGAAGTATTTGACAGGGAACTGTATGAGCTCTCTCTATGCTAATCTATCCTGATGTGAAGGAGCTGCATAAACTATGTATGATTAAAGGATAAATGGTCTGACAGAGGATTCATTATGCACCTGTGACCCACTTCCACAATGCCCTTCCAAATCTTTGCACTAGTGATGTCTCCCATCAATGTTGCCCAGATTTGCAAAGATTTCTGTTTCTTTCTGCTTAAAATTGAAAAGTTCTTTTAAATCCCCGACAGTAGAATAGAGGCAATATTCTTTCTGGGAAACCCACAGGAAGAAGATCAGAACATGTTTGTTTGTTTGCTTTTTGCTATAGATCCATTCCACGAATGCTCATGCAATACCTATGAGGCAGATATGCAGGCCTTAAGACAGCAATGTCTTTGCAGTACAAACAGCAGAAGCAGCATGTTTCCTCTCTTTGTGAGTCTGAGTTTGATTGACACAAACGGCTTCATCCTCACTATGCTGCTTTCATCCACACACCAGTCATTCTAGGAAATCCATATCTTTATGGGCACTGATCCCTACCTAATAAATCCAAAAGTCTTTTCCTTGAGTGTATACTGTGGGTGGGCTAAAAGGAGCATTCTCATAGATTATGATTTATGGGACACTTGGAGGATGGTATGAAACTCAATATCCCTGATCTTGGCTGTGCTGGTGCACAGTACTTCTCCTCAGATCAATGAAGTATCATCAGATCTCTGCTAGCAAGACATGGTATTGGTAGAAGATAAAAACAGGTCTCTTCCTTTGGGAAAATCTCAAACTCTGTTTCAAATTATTACAAAACTATAACAAGCAATGAGCACAGCGGGCATGTGGTTTGTGAATGAAACAAAGAAACAAGTTTGGCTACTGTGATTAGAGTAGCCAAAGAAAGACATAGTTTTCACTAAAATAAACATTACCGAATTCCTGTTTTTCCCCTCTATTTGGCTTCAGGTAGGCTGTATTTTTTAAAATGTATTTCTAGCATCAAGTAAAAATAAAACACATCATACATTTCAATAAGTATATGTTTATTTTCCTGGCAGAATGGAGGTAAATAATACTGAACAAAGACCTTCAATAAGACACCACCAACGGCCATCACAGCAGCAAAGCTGGGAACGGATTGGTGCTGCTGACCAACTGCCAAGGTCTGTGGAGCAGAGCTGGCAGGGGATCATCCTGTTCAGATGAAAAAATAGTAGTTTGGGGGTGTCAATTGGACTGGAGGGTGTTTTGTTAGTGGTCACGAAGATACACACAACGAGGCATGAAAATTTCTACTGCTGGTCCCTGGCAGATGCTCCTTGCTCAGCTGTCTATCTGGTAGGGAGGAGCAAAGTTTGTTCAAATATTTCATTATTGGACAACCTGCCAGGTCTACTGTGCTTTGGGCTTGCTAAATCACATTACAAACTTTAAAGCCAATATATTAGCCATGCATTCCATTCATTATCTCCCTGTTTTTCTCTTTGCTCTTTATGAATGTAGGTATTTCGCTTGCAATTTAAATATAAAGGTCTTTGACCATTTTCTTACATATATCGTAAAATATCTATTAAGATGATTTATCATTAGGTCATTTTCTTTTGTAAAATGTCTCTATTTTACATATTTTACTTTCAACATAATCCTGTGTGAATATTTTTTTTCTGAAACCAGGACCTTAATTGTCATCAACGAATCATAGTCAAGGGGGAGTAAGTAGAGTACAGGAAAGTTTATGCTCACAATTGTTGTATCCGAGAATACCCATGTGAGAAGCTGAACAGTAGAGTGAAATGGGGTGAGTGGGTATTTTCTGAGGTGATTTAGAGCATGATTCTGGTTGTAGTTTTCCATGGAGGGGCCCAGCTGCCCTGGCCCAGGAGAGGGTGGTGGACCTTGCTCATCCCACGGTGGAAATCTTTGGGTAATGACAAAGCCAACGTCCAGGGAGTATTTGCCTAGAGAGGTGAGCTTTCTGGTGTGTGTGTGTGTGTGTGTGTGTGTGTGTGTGTGTGTGTGTGTGTATGTGTGTATGGTTTGGTTTGGGAGAGCAAAGACAGATTTTGGTAAGACATAAACATCATGTTCTGCATTATGAAAGGTCTACCTCATTCCAAATCTTGATCACATTATGTAACTTTAATTACAGGGGAATTTAAACATGTTAGAAACAAAACAAAGCAAAAAACCCAATCCACTAATCCTGATTAGAAAAGTTCAGCAGCAAATCTTATTGGCAACCTCCTCCTTCACAGCTAAACTAGGAAATTCTGTATCATCTTTCTGAATACAAATTTTAAGTGGAAATGTACACATAATGAATGGGAAATGTTAATTTTTTGCTCAGTAGGCTCTTTAGACATATGAATAATTTAAAATTATCTTCATTATTAATCGGTGCTCACATAGATTTAGTGCCTGACAAATATTTCATTGTAAAAGTAAGAGAAACATGATTAGATGATTAAAACTCAGCACTATGTAAAAACTTCTCTTCCCCTTTTCTGTGCATGGAGGAAGTTTGCAATGTCGGCAGATATGAAGATTCTATGGAAGTGGAAGGAACGGAAGGAGGGAAACAAGTGGGAGGGAGGGAGGGAATATGGGAGGGAGGAAGGAAAGGGGAGGTAGGGAAATGGGGGATGTGGGAGGGAAGAAGGAAGGGGGAGGGAGGGGGAATGTGGGAGGGGGGAATGTGGAAGGGAGGGATGTGGGAGGGAGGGAGGAAGGAAAGGGGGAGGGTAGGGAATGTGGGAGGGAGGGAATGTGGAAGGGGGGGAGAAAGAAAAGAAGGATGGAACAAAGCAGGGGCTCCAGAATAAAAGCCAGTCTAAACTGTAGGGAACAACAAGTATGGAAAGGAATATGACTTCTTCCCCTTGTTTCAGATTCATAGTCCAGTGCAGCCATGGGCTCAGGAGAAGAAAATGTGTATCTTCACTTGTAATCACAACAAAGGAGGCCTCTGAACTGAGAGATGATAAGCAAACATAAGCACTTAAAGCCTGAAGAATGTCACCAGTGTTCAGGTGACATTGTAGAAACAGGATAAGAGGAAACTGTCGTACCAGAGAAGAGTTCCAGCTAAAACATTTGCTTATAGATGATGTGTTTGTAATAAAAAAAAAAAGCTGCCTTATAAACCATCCTGTAAAAGGTGTCCATGGTGCCCTTTTGCTCTCAAAAGGCCTAATGAATTCCGTCAGGTAGCCAAAACCTGAAGTTAGTAATCTGAAGAGTCATACATACTTTTCAAGTTGTACCTAGAAGTATTACTTCTAGCAAAGCTCCAATTTAACAAATACAGAATCTGCACATGCTGCAACAACCAGCCACGACATGGGCTCGCTGTGGTACAGCAAATTTTTATAGAAAAGGGAGAGACAAGTAAAGATGTTGTTGTCTGTAGGTAGAATCCATGAGTCTTGGAAGAGTAAAGGAGGAACCTTTTCTTGAAGCAGATACAGACTTTCTAGGCAGCAGAAAAAAATGGTGTGTCCTCATCCTCTGTGGTAGTATGGCAGAGGGTAGATGTAAATACCTGAAAGTGGAATCAGGTAAATGTTCACACACCTACTCATTTCTCAACCAGTTCACCCATATTTCAAATGTTTGTAATTATGGTACCCTGGAACTGAAGTTTGCAACTTTTCCCTAGGTGGTCTATATACCTTGTCAACACTTTACAGTTTTCTTGTTAGTAAAGTTCTCTTTCTAGATTCATTAAAGGCTTGTCTGGGAGATTTTAGTGTCAAGGACAGAAGGCCAAGGGTGGGCAGTAAGTACACAGGAAGCCAAATGGAGAAATATTCGACGTGGTCACTGCCCTGCCACTGCTCTGTCTTGGTAATGTAATTACTTACAAGTCATCTGAACTCACTGGCTCTAATCCCCTCCCTTCCCTTCTCCTTCCCCTCCTTCCTCCCTCCCTTTATTCATTTCAGTTCTGGAGACAAAAACCAGAGCTATGCATGTGCTAGGTAAATGCTTTACCACTGAGATACAGGCCTGGCCCCATTCCTCATTAAACACAGCCAGTTGGGCTTTCACCTATGTTCTTACACCCAAACAGCTGGTGCTAAAGATACCAACTCCAGAATACATCAGGAACTCTCAAACTGAGAACTCTAAATGTGTTCCCAGCTCCCAAATTCCACATAAAGCCTAAATATCCACAGATATTTGACATCTTATGTTAACCATGCCCTATGGTTAGGATGTAGCTCAATGGAAACACAAGAAATGAGGTTGGATTCCCTGCACATATGCACTAAGAATAGTGGTTCACGACTTTTATCTCTAAACTAAGGCAGTAGATGCAGAATTATCAGACGTTCAAGGTTATTCTGACTGTATAGTGTGTTCAAGCCTTGGATACATGAGACTTTCAGAAAACATCTCTCTCTCTCTCTCTCTCTCTCTCTCTCTCTCTCTCCTCTCCCTCCCTCCCTCCCTCCCTCCCTCCTCCTCCCCTCCCCCCCTCTCTCTCTCTCTCTCTCTCTCTCTCACACACACACACACACACACACACACACACACACCAGGTGGCTCAGCAGGTACTTGCTGCCAAGCCTAATAACCTAAGTTTGATCGCCAGAACCCACATGGTAGAGGGAGAAAACTGACCCCCACAAACTGTCTTCTGATTTTCTATGCACACATGAAGAAAGTGTAAAACCTAGAAACAAAAACCCAAGCTTCCATACTGATTTTCCCTATACCTGTTACATTCGTATTCTGTCTGATTACTTGAAAAATTTTCCAACTTTCCAGTTCCCTGGCTCAGAAATAAATGATTTTGTTTTAAAGATGTTTGCTCAGACTGGTCTCAAGCTCATGGGTTCAAGTATTTCTTCTGCCTCAACCTCCTGAGTAGCCGGTAGTCTAGGCATATATTGTCATGAAATGACGTTATTTGTCAGTAATATTCTCTGATCACAACCCATGTTCTGTATTCCTTGTTATACCATGGTCTGTCTCAATTAACATCAACTTTCTCTTTGATTTCTGTAATAAACCCTAAGGATCACTATTGCTCTGGTCTATTCTCCCAGTGTTTGTCAGAAAGTGCTCAAAAATCTAAGTTGCCCCAGGCAATCATTCTTCAGAAAACTGCAAAATTTCCCATCTCCCTCAGATTCAACCTGGGTTCTGGGTTCTGTACAACAGTCTAGGGTCCTACATGACCTCGGTTCCCATCCTCAGTTACTTTTATAATCTCATTACCTTTAGTCTCTGCCCCAGCCAAGCTGTTCTCCATGCCCAGTCTTTGCAGTTGCTTATGTCTTTGGCTTGGGTACTCTTTCCCTAGAAGCTTCATGTTTAACCTCCTCCCCCATGAAGTCTTTGTCAAAATGTCCCTGACGATCATTTTAAAGGACACTGCTATAATTCTCTAGCACTCACGAGTTTCACTCTGGTCTTTTCTTTGCATATAACACTTCACTTTCTAATGTACCATGCAGTTTACTGAATTATTGTTTGTGATTTACTATTTGCCTCCACCAGATGGACTGTAAATCTCACATGGACAGAGATTTGGGTTTGTTTTGTTTCCTGTTTCATTCCCGAGTGTCACGATGGTGGGTAGTATTTCATGCATGCTCTTGTGTTGAATCAGTGAGGGTGAAAATAACCCAGATGTTGTGTAAGGGAGAATTCCACAGCAGACACTTGGCACCAGGGAGGGACTGGTGGAGGACCTAAGGGACACTCACCAGCATTGTATATGACATCCAATTATTTATTTATTTATCTATCTATTTATTTATACACTCCAGATTTTATTCCCCTCCCAGTCTACCCTCCAACTATTCCACATCCCATACCTCCTCCCTGTGCCACCCGTCTCCACAAGGATGTCCCCACACCACCACCAGACCTCTAAACTTCCTGGAACCTCCAGTCTCTTGAGGGTTAGGTGCATCTTCTCTGACTGAACCCAGACCTGGGAGTCCTCTGCTGTATGTGTGTTGGGGGCCTCATATCAGCTGGTGTATGCTGCCTGGTTGGTGATCCATTGTCTGAGAGATCTTGGGGGTCCAGGTTAGTTGAGACTGCTGGTCTTTCTACAGGGTCACCCTTCTCCTCAGTTTCTTCCAGCTTTTCCCTAATTTAAGCACAGGGATCAGCAGTTCTTGTTCATTGGTTGGGTGCAAACATCTGCATCTGACTGTTTCAGCTACTTGTTGGGTCTTTTGGAGGGCAGTCGTGATAGGTCCCTTTTAGTGAGCAACCTTTAGCCTCAGTAATGGTGTCAGGTCTTGAGGTCTCCCCTTGAATTAGATTCCACTTTGGGCCTGTCGCTAGACCTTCTTTTTCTCAGGCTCTTCTCCATTTCCATCCCTGCATTTCTTTCAGATAGGAAGAATTATGGGTCAGAATGTTGACTGTGGATTAGCAACCCCATCCCTCACTTGATGCCCTGCCTTTCTGCTGGAGGTGGGCTCAACAGTCCCCTCTCCCCATTGTAGGGAATTTCATTTAGGTTTCCCCACACTTTGATGGATCTCTCACTTCCCAAGTCTCTGGTACATTCTGGGAGAGGGGGTCCTCCCAACTTACTTCCTCCCGAGGTCACCTGTTTCCATTCTTTCTGCTGGCCCTCAGGGCTTCAGTCCTTTTCCCCCACCCAATAAAAGTTCATGTTCCTCTCTACCCCCAACCCTGTCCCCTTTCACTCCCTGGTCCGTCACTCCCTCCTCCCTTGTGGTTGCTTTCTTCTCCCTCCCAAGTGGACTGAGGCATCCTCACTTGAGCCCTTTAGCTTGTTGGCCTTTTTGAGTTCTGTGAACTGTATCTTTGGTATTCTGTATTTTTTTTTGGCTAATATCATTTATTAGTGATAACATACTGTGCATGTCCTTTTGTGTCCGAGTTACCTCACTCAGAATGACATTTTCTAGTTCCATCCATTTGCCTGCAAAACTCAGGATGTTCTTGTTCTTAATAGCTAAGTAGTATTCCATCGTGTAAATGAACCACATTTTCTGTATCCATTTTTCTGTCGTGGGACATCTGAGTTGTTTCCAGCTTCTGGCTATCACAAATAAGGCTGCTATGAACATAGCAGAACATGTGTCCCTGTGGCATGTTGGGGCATTTTTGGGGTATATTCCCAAGTGGTATTTCCAGATCGTTAGGTAGGTTTATTTCCAATTTTCTGAGGAACCTCCAAATTGATTTCTAGAATGGTTGTACCAGTTTGCAATCCCACCAGCAATGGAGGAGTGTTCCTCTTTCTCCGCATCCTTGACAACATCTGTTGTCACCTAAGCTTTGGATCTTAGCTATTCTGACTGGTATGAGGTAGAATCTCAGTGTTATTTTAATCTGCATTTCCCTGATGATTAAGGATGTTGAACATTTCTTTAGGAGCTTCTCAACCATTTGAGATTCTTCTATTGTGAATTCTCAGTTTAGTTCTATACCTCTTTTTTTCATTGAGTTGTTTGCTTTTTGTTGTTGTTGTTGTTGTTGTTGTTGTTGTTGTTGTTGGTAAGCTCCTTGAGTTCTTTATATATTTTGGATATTAGTGCTCTACCAGTTGTGGGGTTAGTGAAGTTTTGTTTTTTCCCCAATCTGTAGGATGTCAATTTGTCTTATGGACTATGTCCCATTTATCAGTTCTTGAGCTTAGAGTGCGAGCCATTGGAGATCTGTTTAGGAAATTTCTGCCTGTGCCAATGAATCCAAGACATTTTCCCTCTTTCTCTTCTATTAAATTCAGTATATCTGGTTCTGTGTTGAGGTCCTTGATCCACTTGAACTTGAGCCTTGTGCATGGTGACAAATATGGGTCTATTTTCATTTTTCTACATACAGATATCCAGTTAGACCAGCACCATTTATTAAAGTTGCTTTCTTTTTTCCATTGTATATTTTTGGCTTCTTTGTCAAAGATCAAGTGTGCATAAATGTGTGTTTTTATTTCTGAGTCTTTAATTCTATTCCATTTATCAACCTGTCTGTCTCTGTGCCAATATCATGCAATTTTTATCACTATTGCTCTGTAGTAGGGCTTGAGGTCAGGGATGGTGATTCCCCCAGCCGTTCTTTTATTGTTAAGAATTGTTTTTGCTATTCAGGGATTTTTGCCTTTCCAGATGAATTTGAGAATTGTTCTTTTCATATCTTTGAAGAATTGTGTTGGGATTTTGATGGGGATTGCAGTGAATCTGTAGATTGCCTTTTGTAGAATGGCCAATTTTACCATGTTAATTTTACAAATCCATGAGCATGGGAGATCTTTCCATTTTTTGAGATCTTCTTCAATTTCTTTCTTGAGAGACTTCAAGTTCTTATCATACAGCTCTTGCACTTGTTTGGTTACAATTACCCCAAGATATTTTATATTATCTGTAGCTGTTGTGAAAGGAGTTGTTTTCCTAATTTCTTTCTCAATCTGTTTATCATTTGTATAAATAAAGGCTACCGATTTATCTGAGTTAATTTTATATCCAGCCACTTTGCTGAAGTTCTTTATCAGCTGGAGAAGTTCTCTGGTAGAATTTTTGGGGTCACTTATGTGTACTATCATATCATCTGCAAATAGTGGTACCTGTCTTTCTTCTTTGCCAATTTGTATTCCCTCCGTCTCTTTTTGTTGTCATATTGTTCTAGCTAGCACTTCAAGCACTATATTGAATAGATATGGGGAGAGTTGGCATCCTTGTCTTGTCCCTGATTTTAGTGGTATAGCTTCATGTATCTCTCCATTTAATTTGATGTTGGCTGTTGGTTTGCAGTAAATTGCTTTTATTATGTTTAGGTATGGGCCTTGAATTCCTGATCTCTGATTTTTAAAATGATGGATCTGTAATTACAGGGTAAATCTTGGCTTCATTAAGAATAGAAATCTACCGATACCTTTGAAAAGAAAGGCCCGGTGCAAAGAGCATGTATGAAGACATGATCTTGTCAACCTCATGCAGCAAAGGAATGAAGAGAGATGTACATGGTTCACAAAACTAACAAACTGCCTGAGTCAGAGCCTAGCTTCCTTTGGATGCACTTGTCTAAGTGCACGTCTATCATAACTTGTCACAGGTAGGAATCGGAATCAATCTTGAACAACAAGTGACTATACAATGAGTAATCCTCTTCATGTGATTTCCTAGGAAAAGCAAGATTATAGACACACAGAACAGACAAAAAACACATGTCAGGCATAGGGGAAGAGGCTGATGATGAAGGACGAACTAGTTCAAGGGAATTCCTTGGGGTATTAGGACTGGCCTATTTCCTGTTTCGCACGTCTGTGAGAAGAGTCTCTGCATATATTAAAATTCTTAGAACTGTGAACCCGGAAGAAAAAAATTGAATACCACTACATGTAAATTTGTTTAAAATGCCATCCCCCGTTGACAATATACTGCTGATGCATTGCTAAAATCTAAGCTGGAGGCTACATAGTCGTAAATTTGAAATAAAATGGAAGCTTAATGTTCCCTGGGCTCCTCATGATGCTTACATTGAGCATCTTTAGATGATCAAGGAGGACTCCTCTGGGTCCAGGTATTTACATTTGTCCAGTCATGCACTATTTGGCAATGGAAAGTTCTGGGTATGTGTTTACTCTATGGTGTCATTTGTTAAACCCACTCAATTCAATATGCCCGGTCATCTCAATGTGTGCTGTCAGCTACCAAGTAAAAGAGGTACACAACAGTCATATCTGTGACCCTGCTTTCACAACAAGCCCGATAATCTCAGTAGCTGCATATGCTTAGGTCTACTTTGCCTTTAAACTTCCTTACTTCAGGTTTCTACTAACTGTTTCTTTTATAGGAGGCTGGTTTCCTGATATTACATTGCGTTGATGCTTGCTTAAAGTACAAGTTGTTGTCTTTTACAGTCCCTGTTTACTCCACCTCACATTTGCATTCTAATTGAATTCCAAATTAATATGTGGTATTAATTTAATAAACTTCATCTCATGAGCTTGATGTTATTGCATCTATTAGTATGGTAATACCTTCTTTTCTTTTTTCTTTCTTTCTTTTTTATTGGATTTTTTGTTTACATTTCAAATGATATTCCCTTTCCCAGTTCCCAGACATAAGCCCCCTATCCCATCCCCTTCCCCTTCTTCTATAAGGGTGTTCCCCTCCCTGTCCATCCCCAATACCTTGTTTTCATGTGTATCTTAAAGTTGGCCTCCTGCTTTTTATCGGTGTAACATCTTTCATCTCTTAATAAGAAGTGGAACTGACATTCAGGTAGTATCATTTCCATTTTAAGAATTCTGACTCAGAGATCTAAATTAGGTAAGTAACTTTCTCAAGGTCACATGACCCATCAGACAAGCAGTAGGAGAATTAGATTCCATTAAATGCATGAGGTCAGCCATCTTCAATTCTATGAAAAATGAATCCTCGCACCATTTTATGTGAGTCTAAAACCTATCAGCATACAATCGTGTTCTTTGCCTTGTCCTTTAAAACGCGGGTGAATACTAAGTAACACAGACACTCGACTCAATTACCATACGAAGTCCAATGCTCTTCAGCACCAAGTCGCACTTACTTCTTTATACTACCAAGAGGCTATCTTGGAAGTGTTGTAGAATGCCCTCCCTGTTCACCGGAATCACAGCCATTTAATAGGTTGCCTTCTAGACTTTAACAGATTGAGACATTGCAAGTCTATATAAGATACCAACTAGAATTCCATCCGCTTAGTGGGTGAGTGTAGGTGGTTTAGTTACACATTATAAATCCTTTGCTCAGGAAGTTTAAAAGGCAATCAAGTTCTCCTGAAAGCAGATTCTTCAATAGCAAAAGGCTTGTGGGGGGAAATGAAGAAACTGAATTAGGGTTTTGTGGTCTCTACCCACTCTTGAGGCCCACACTATAGACATACAACTCCTATCAGAGCCATTGCTTTCCAAGAGGAAGTGCCATGATAATATACACCTGTACATTCTTCATACTCAAGCCACAAAGACCCATTCACCATCTCCTCAATTTGATTCAGCTTTCCTTTCCTGGGCAGGAGGACTCTCAGGAATAACTATGGGGAAAACTAATGATAATAAAAGACATCAGAGCAGAAATGGGGTAGGCACATCTGCCAGAAATGTGGTAGGCACATCTGGCCTTTTGAAGCTTCCTCTGCCCCTTCCTCTGTCTTCGGGTTACATGTCAGCTATCATGGCAGCCCTTGCTAGCTCCTGGTTGTTAGTATATCTGACTTCTTCTAGTTTTATCCCTTTGCTTCTGTTCATCAATGACTACTCCCTAGGCACTGTATTATATTGTTCAAGGTGTGTTTCAAGTGATGGCACCCATCTCATATCTGAGGGGACAGAATAAACTGTACTTTATTCTGAACTCCACCCTCTGCCCATCATTCTCTAAAGACTTCTCATCCTTATTCCATAGTTGAATATAACCCTCTGCCTGCAAGATGGGCGATCCCAAGGGTACTGACTCCTATACATCAGACACCTAGAAGAGTGCCCGATGTTCACTAAATGCTTGATGAATATATTTTTATTACATACATAAATAAATACTAGTTTATAATTCATACATATTGATATAATGGAGGGAACAAAACCAATAAAATACACAAGCTGGCTCTGTAATGATGAATGAAACCACTTTGTTTCAGAAAATCACCTGTCAGACTCCACTCAGGATACTTGGTTTGTGAGTCACCTGATTTACATGGTAATTTCTCCCTCAAGATCATCTATGCAGGACAGGGGTGCACTTCCTGTCCTTTCCTTGGTAAGCTTACCTGAGTCTGTTTGACTTTTTGTCTCGTGTGTGTGTGTGTGTGTGTGTGTGTGTGTGTGTGTGTGTGTGTGTGTACACTCACAGATGCTTAACTCTTTGTCAGGCCCATCATTTGAAATATATTCATTGTTCTAGAATATATGATTCCCACCAGTTTTGAAATATATATGGGTACCGAGCTTTTCCTTACTCTGTCCTGTGTCTTCACGTCTGGGTGTCTGAAAGACCCCAGGGGTGTCTGTAGTCCACCTCCTGAACTCATGCTTTCTTAGCTTTGTTTTAATAACAAAGCCTAACAGAGTGGACAGGGAAACATTATGAATTCAAATGATACTCAACTAGTAGACAGTCATCTCTTTATCCTGAAACACCTTCTGTCTTTTAAGAACTCATTCCCCAAATTTGTATTAAGGTGTTTTTTTTATCTTAAATCTGATCTAACCCAATTCAAATAGTGCAGTAAAATTATGGGAAAGCAATGGATAAAACTTGGTTGGTTGTTCAGATTTATTTTCCTTCAGATATTCAATTTAGTTTAAAAGAATTGAATTCATTTGCCATGTTCTCTTTGGGAAGCATTGTGAGAAGTATAATTTAAAACTGCAGTCTCTTTTGCATGGCCTCTGCAAGAAATAAAAGGGGGCTCACAATACGTGTTTCTCCTATAATGAGGGCTCTGTTCTGTCTGTCTGCCTCTGTGTGAATTGCTCCTTCAGACAGAAAGTTAAAACTATAATGAGTCAAAATTCTCCCAGGGCCTAAACTGCTCCTAGGGAGTAAATGAGACATCTTTTCATTCTTAACTCTTTCAGACCCCTAGATACTCTGGAAAAGTTGCTAATGGTTCAAGGAACCCATTTTTGCTGTTGAAGCTATCTCATTAGCTAATGTTGAATGATCTCTCCAGACTATTTTCTTCCAAATTAAAATACCTAGTTTAGATTCTAGAACAGCAACAACAACAGCAGCAACAACAACAACAGCAACAACAACAGAGACCACCATATTTCTCTGTCTACTGTTCTCTAAAAAGGACTGTAAGAACAATTTCCTAAATAGTAAAAACTCTACTTTTGAAACCTAATAAGAATCCTCAGCAAAGCCTGAACATAGCGGACCAGCCCGAGGGACCAAGCTCTGAAGGCGTCAGGAGAGAAGGCAGACAGACATAAGCAGGGACACATTGTTAACAGGGCACGTTGAGTAGATTTTTAGCCTACACAGCATATTCAAGGGAATATCACAATGAATCCCATTTGGAAGAATAGTCCTTATGGACCAGAGCTATTTCTCATTAAATAATTTCCAATCAAAGTATTCCTTCCAAGTTCTAAAACAAAGTAGTGTGTTTAAGCAAATGACCTCAAGAAGTAGTTTAAGAAAAAAGAGTTATATTCTAACTCAGTAGGGTTTAACAGCCTTCAACAAAATTTTATTTAACTTGTCCAGGTCAAATTTACCTTCATCAGGAAAAATATAGTAGGGTAAGCTTGTGAGCTGAGCACAAAGGGTGGGCCGGAGAACTGCAGAGGGGAGGGCCCGGGGGAAGCAGGATAATTAAGGAAAGAAACTCCAAGAAACTGAATAGAATTTTGAATTCAGAGTAAATACCAAGGCCCAGATGCACAATAGATTCTTATCAAGCCTCTATTCATGCATCTCAGGAAATTGATTTGCCAATTCTGAGTTCACAGCTATCTGGTTTTATATAATGTCACCTTCCTGGGCTCTAATGACTAAGATGAATATCCCCAACCCTGGCTATTTTGATTAGTCATTTCCTTATTTTTGTTCTGTAATAGTGTTGGGAGGCTCAGTGCAAGACAGATGTTGTATTCAGAAGAATGTCGATGATATGTGCCCTCTGACAGACTTCCAGGGAGCAAGTTATTATGTTCCTTTTCATAGTTTTAGAACTCGGTTTTTTAAAAGCACCTTTTTGATATATTTGGGGTGTATGTAGAGGGATGAATTTGTATCCATGTATTTAAAAAATCATCAGATATACACAGACGAGCCTGGATTGTTATAGCACCTTTAGGATAGGGCTCCAGAGAGTTACCGTTAATACTTAGTCTCTCTTTAGATATAAGCGAGGCACAAGTCCGGTAGATCATCTAGCAGCCCAGGAAAAGTCTTAGTCAATAGCACAAAATATTCAGTCCATGTGGGGAATAGAATGGAGTTGACCAGCTTAATCTCATAAGATAGTACACTTTAAATATTTTGTGTGCACGGATGTTTGTATGAGAATGTATGTGCATATTTGTGTAAGTGAGGCTAACATACAGGTAACCCTACATGCATGTGAACAACCTTAAATGTCAACCTTCCTCAACACTGTGCAATTTGCTGGGTTTTTTTCCCTGAGGCAGATCTCTTGCTGACCCAGAGTTTGCTGAGTATGACAAGTGGGGCTGGGGGTGGGGGAGTGGGGGGTGGGAGGGGTCGGTCTGCCTGCCACCGACTCATCAATGCTGGGATTATAAGCACACAGGGATGTGCCTAGCTTTCCATTATTACAGTTCTGGGGATTGAACTCAGGTCCTCAGGCTTGCATAGTGTGCTAGACAGTTTTATGTCAACTTGACACAAGCTAGTGTTATCTCAAAAGAAGAATCTCAACTGACAAAGTACCTCCATAAGATACAGCATAGAGCATCTTCTTATCTATCTGTCTGTCTGTCTATCTATCTATCTATCTATCTATCTATCTATCTATCTATCTATCTAGACGGGTTTCTCTGTGTAGCTTCAGGTGTCCTGGAACTCTCTCTGTCTACCAGGCTGGCCTTGAACTCACAGAGATCCACTTGCCTCTGCCTCCTGAGTGCAGAGATCAAAGGTGCATGCCACCATCGCCCAGACATCAGGCATTTTCTTAATTAGTTATAGATGGGGAAGGGCCCAACTTATTGTGGGTGGGGCCATCTCTGGGCGGGTGGTCCTGGGTTCTATGAGAAAGCAGAGTGAGAACGCTATGAGGACTAAGCCAGTAAGCAGTACCCCTCCCTGACATCTGCTCCCACCTCTAGGTTCCTGTCTTGACTTCCTCTGATGATGGATTACACTGTAGAAATGTAAGCTGAATAAACCCTTTCCTCCCTCACTTGCTTTTGGTCATGGTCTTTCATTGCAGCAGTAGAAACACTAAGACACACAACACAACAAGCACTTTACCAACCTCAATTTCACTGGCTCTCCTGTAGCATCTTATTGTCACAAGCAAAGCAAGAGACTCTTCCAGTGGTGTAGTTCACCATGTGCTTCCTTCCTACCACCATGAAAACTAGAAATACAGTCTTAATGGCACTTTATGGCCTAACAGTCCTAGTCACAGTGTGGAAATAGATGGGACACATTAGTTTCATTTAAATATCTATCTATTTATCATGTTGTTTGTTCATGTTGACCCCATGCTGAGTCCTGTTTAAAGAATTTTCCTCTCCCTGTCCCTGAACTTATTAGATGTGGAAGTCAGAATTACCTTGTTCGCTGAGATTATTTTAAGTCACCATGAAGCCATTTCCACCATTCTCTTTCTACAGGGGAATAATCACTTTATGGGCTTCTAAGTTCCACTAAGAAGATTGTTATACAGAATGACTTCATAAATTCAGAACATGAAATGAAGATTTCTTCTCTCCCCAAATAACCATTGAGAAACTAGAGACACAACTTTCTGAAAGAGAATGCTCTACCTCTCATAGTACCCAAAAGGAAATTCCTATGAATTAATGCAGTGATAAATACTGCAGATATAGCCCCTGAATATATAGTAACATGCTGTTTTCTAATTAGGATGCAGCAGGATCCACAAAGTCTTTCATATTAGCAGCCAGAATTAGAATCCCGTGTGAAAGACGACACTCACTCAGGCACGTCCTCCCATCATGTAGTTTCAGTGAAAGCTGACTAATTTTTGCTTAGAATGTAACGGAATTATGAAGTGACTCCAACTGAAATAGCCGATTGGCTGGCAGTGTTGGAAGTCAGTGAGTAGCAGAAATTTGCCTTCAATTTTGTTATTGTTTAGGAGATCACAGGAAATGAAAACACAGATACAAATTTAAAATAACCCTGAGGTTCGCAGCTTAGTTTTCACCAAATGCAATTTATATTTTTACCAGGACATAGAGCAATTTATAACTTTTCACTGTTCAACTAGTTGAAATGACCATAAATCTAAGAAGTTGCTGACAGAGCTGCTGGAGGATTGCTTCATGGGTAGCAGTGCATAGTGAAGTGTTCGATAGGATTGGTATTATTTCCTCTGGACCAAAGCATGTGTTCATTTGGGGGCTGTTACTATGGTATATATTATATGTTATATGTTAGTATGTTCATTGGAAGTTAGGAGGATGGGGTAGGGAAGAAAGGAGGTGAGTGGTCATTTCGTTTGACATTGGTTGCATAGTTGGGGAAATGCTGCAACACTGGGAAGAACAGCCAAGTGATGATTTGATTCTATGTGCCAAACAGTTCATCATAAAATATAATTTCGACGGCATGGTATTGAGGACAGTGAAAGACTATTAACAATCTGAGAATGCTAAGCCTACAGACAAGGTATTCCCTACCTGAGCCTGAGCTTAATGTGGCCCACAGATGACAAAGCCAGTTTCTGATTTACCAAGGGTGCCATTTTGCAGAAAGAAAGTCTTTTTATCAGAGAGTGGATACAGATAGAGCATCCTGCCTGAGGTGCTAGAAAAGTGTTACTGGAAAGCACACGCAGACAGAGCATCATGCCTTGGGTGCTAATTTCTAAAACTGGAGCAAAGGATCCATTCCAATTGCAAAGTTATAAATGTTAGTTTACCCATCTATGCTCAAGGAGGGTCTGAGAGAGCTTAGGGGGTGGGAGAAGAGGGCCAATACTCTTAGGGTGCAATATCTTGGAACTTCTTTGTTTTTCAGCCTTGAACTCCAAAACTACAAGTGCCAGTGTGCAGTTATTGACAGGAAAAATTCCACTGAGTCAGATAAAGAGTTGAAAGACGCCACAAGCCTGGTCTCAAGAGAATAACTGTCATAGTTTGAGTAGAGGCTCACTTGAGAACACAAACTCTCCCGATGAACTGATATCCAAATTGCTCTGTCTTCAATCATAGGAGCCATCAGTACCTCGAATCTTGGAGACCTGCATATAGGGCTGCATCTTTTCAGCTATGTGTCTAAGGTCTGTGAAAAGTCTGTTCAAGTGTAAACTTCATACCAGATTGCCAGACATTTTGTCATAACAAAACTATAGATTTTAATAAAAAATGAAGAAAATAACATGAAAAATTTAAATATTGGTCCTTAAATTTAAAAACAAAACCAGAAACCTCATGTTTTCTTTGTTGCCGTGTGTGTAGGAGACAAAGCAGCAGGGATGGCTCTCACTCACAGGGTCATAAGTTTTAACTCTTCTTTCACTTACGACAGAGCTCTAATTTTGTGGACATGTGTAAACTCTGATAGATAGATGGATAGATGATAGATAGATAGATAGATAGATAGATAGATAGATAGATAGATAGATAGATAGATAGATAGATAGATCAGTGGGTGGATGGACAGATAGATAGATAGATAGATAGATAGATAGATAGATAGATAGATAGATAGATAGATAGATAGATAGATAGATAGATATACATAGATAGATACATAGATAGCTAGCAAAGATAATACTTCCTTTTGCCTTTGGGAAAACTGAAATCCACTCACTATTTTAATTTATATTCCGTTTTCCTCTTCAACTCAACATGTAAGAATCAAAATTAAAAAACAAAGCACTTTTCCACAGGAACTTTGAATTCTTAGGCTCTGTTACCCTGTAACGTTCTATCCTACTAGCCCATCAGGCAGGGCATACAGGCTCTTCTGGATTTAACTTCCTATGCCTGCTCAAGTGGGAGACAACCAGCTAAGTTATAACTGTGTCCTGAAAACTGCACCATGGGTTGCAGAACACAGCCAGCTCAGGGTGAGTTCTAGAATTAGAGTGAACAAACAAGGTCACTTCACATTCAGATAGATCTTGTCTCGTTGTATTAGCCATCTCCAAAGCACATTGCCTACCCACCACCTTCACAGCTT